>NC_142649.1:62818333-63121363 GCF_055504915.1 Nelumbo nucifera
TTATATAGAGATATATGGTGTTCGGGTCATGGATGAGCTAGTCCTGAGAGACACGTGGCCACCCAGTCATTGCCCGACCATGTCTGCCTAACTTGGCCACGTCGGCATAGCTCGACCAAGCGACGCTACTATTGTGTCCCCCATCTTATCCTTTCAGCCACGTCAACTACACGTCACACAGATGAACATAAGTACGAATAAAGAGGAGTAAGGAAGACGACTCCGTTGGGGAATGGGACCCTATCCCGAATACCTCGACGGCTAACCTCATCCCGACAACCCAAAAAGCCCAATCTGACCAGGACATGGATCTTCGGCTATAAAAAGTTACTCCTTGCTCAAGGTAAGGGATCCAACTTCTGACACCCATACTGCTACTTAGCTCGGACCAGTATCCTTATAGATCGGCTCGACCATCCATCACCTCTTACTGACTTGAGCATCGAAGTACTTACTGGGGATAACTCCTTGGGCCTCTAACTTCTCCTTTCTTGATCATAGGTCTTGAAGCGCAACCTCGTCCTTGTAGCTTGGCCCCGCCCTGCCAGAAAGGGCTATCTGGTTGCTCTCCTCAATTCGTGCACCACCTCGGATTGAACAACATCAGATTGGTGTTGTCTGTGGGAAACATACAAAAAGCCTTTCTCGAAAATCCTTCATTCCTCACTGCGCAATCAAGAAAGTGATCAAGATGCCCAAGAACCAGCCCGAACGATCAACAGGCCGATCTCCACCTCGGGCCTCAGACTTCTCCTTTCTTGATCACAGGTCATGAAGCGCAACTTCATCCTTGTAGCTCGGCCCCGCCCTGCTAGCAAGGACTATCTAGTTGCACTCCTCAATTCGTGCACCACCTCGGATAGAACAACATCACATATATATTATGGTTTCACAAAATGTTTACAAAATGTTTCAATTTTTGGGATCCATGCAAGCAGAGAGTGCAACACTGTACCTTGTAGCCGAAGGATAGGCCTTCTCTTGTCGGACAGTGTTTGATCATTATGGGCTGAGAGGTTAAGTGTAAGATCATTGATGGTTATACTTGATGGGCTAATATTGCATCTGCCCACAGTCCTTGGGCCTTAATAAGGTGGCTGGACCTAAGGACCGTTTAGTATAAATGTTGGGCCCACTAAGAGCCTATACTGATGGACTCAGGGGTTTACTGTGTTCTGTAGTGAATTCGGCCAAGCCTTGTAACAAAGGCTGGGCTGAACCCATGTGGTTGATGTGTAGATCAATGCTAGGGTCCCACACCATACAAAGAGAGCCAAACTAGCCAGCACTTAAAGGGTAAAGTGAGCAATGTGACTTAATGGGCTTAAGGCCCATTTCGAACTGGGCTTAAGTGTTTTAATTAAATGGGCAAATTTGGGTTTATGATCTGATTAAGATTAACAATTGGATAAGATAAGTCTTATCCACTTGAGAGTCTAGATCCAAATATTAGATTTGGATCATGAAACTCATTCCTAATTGGATTAGGAAGCTAATCTAGAGAAGGTTATAAATAAGGGGCGGATTCTACAGAATGAACACATCTTTCTGTAATCATGTTCTCCCTCTACTCTTGCCACCCTTCCTAGTTTGATCTCCACTTCTTGGAGTGATCAAGAACTGTTCTTGATATTGTTTCTTGGTGAAGAAACAATCTGAAGTCATGCTCACACAACCCTACAAAATTTTTGCTGAAGAACCCTTCTTGTTGATCCTACCTCAACATTCGCTATGTCATCTTCAGTGGAGGTGGATTTGGTAACCTCTTTGGGCGTGAACACCTATGTTGGGTGGAGCTTTTTGCGTGGATTCTATTTCAGGTACTCCTCTCCCTAATCTTGGTTTCAGATTTGGTCCAGTTTGTTTTAAGAATGAACATTGAAAAATGCAGTTTTTCTAAATCAAGGAATAGGATTCCCGGATGGGAGAAAGAAATTTTTGAAATTTCACCCAACCACCTTGCATGGTTCGGCCATCCATATGATGGATCTCCCATCCCTTCAGTGGTATAAGAGCTAGGTTCAAGTCTTGAACCAAATTTAGACCAGATCTGGATTTGTGCAATTTGCAGTTTTTTTATTGGGAATTGGTTCCCAGTTTTGGGTGTATGATCTGAAAGATAAATTCTTTATTATTCTATTATATCTGTGGAATTGTTCTGTGGTTGTTTCTTGAATTTTGGGCTGCATGTGTGGTGGAGATCAAAAATCTTTTTGGCACCAAGTGTTGCACACCCTATTTATTTTATTCTATTCGATTTGTTCTATAAATAATTCTTTTTATTTTTAGACAAAATGTATATGATTTGATCTAATGTAATAATAGAAAAAATTAGGTTTTCCTATTTTTTTACATCCGAAGATTTGCTGAAGCGTGTGGAGGAGAAGAAGACTTTTTGTAGATACAAGATATGCTATCTGGGATTTGTAGAAATCAATTATGCTTTCTACAATTAATTTGTTTCTTGCTGGTTTGTAGATCATATTCTTGAATTGGATCTTGCAATAAACACCAAACCCTAGGCCGGTTTGACTCAGATTGGACCAAACTGGTTAGACCAAATCTGTTGTTCAATAGGGATTGTTCTCAGCCCTAAAATTTGATTATGGGCTAGGGGTTTGATGGCCCAATGCAAGATGCAATTCGGCCCACCTTGTAAAACCCAATTTTATTAAGTTAAAACTCCATCAGCCCTAATTTAGCATAAATGCTATATGGGCCGAACTGCTTTTTGCAGTTCAACCCATATACCTAAATAATGTTATATGATAATGCTATAGGCTTTAATGGGCTTATACTGATTTAACCTAATTAATTTAGGGTTTTACAGATGATTTAATTGATTGGATCAATTATGTGATTGTTTCATGCATGTGATGTATGATGTGTGGTGTGCTACGTACATGGGCCATAAGCATTTGGCCCATGTTCATTCGATAGTGGCTCTTTCGCACACCATGGATGAATGACATCATTGGCACAGTGTCCTTAAGATCATTGGATGATCTCCCTTCTTGATGGGCCCCACTTCAGCTTCCTCCCCAAAAGGAATCGTGTGGAACCCTAGCCCGTTTAGGGCCCATCTAAATTTGACTTTGAGAAAATCAGTGGGAGCCACTTTGGTTTGACCTAAATAAGAACTAGAGCGTAATTACTTGTTCCCTCCCGCAAAATATAAGTACATGTGATAGGGAGAATTATATGATGAACTCTCTAAAGGCCTTCCATCATTAGCATGAAGATGGACTTATCAGTAACGAGGAGATGCACCACATAATTAGGCTATCCATTTGCTGGTGAGTCTGTTGGATTGTTTCATAAGATGATAGGGGCGTCATAGACCGATGTGGGAGGGGCCTATCCTAAAATGTAAGACTCTCTCACGGTACCTTGGTGTTCAAGAATATGATGGGTAAGCACTTACTAGACAAAAAGGTTTAACCTAAAATGGCAATGAACCTTGTCTGGCTGAGGCCAAAGGGAAAGCTCATAGATGAGTGGATATGATTCTTCACAGAAGGTGGTGGGGTTATGCAGCTGAAACAATTGGATTCATGCACTCTATGTGATTTCCCACATTTGCAGAGGCATACTCTGCAGTGTCTATCATTAAGATGGGAGGGAAATCCCAGAGATAAATAAATGGAAATGGAACATAGATTAAAAGCCATTTCTGTGAAGTTAACATGAATCAATTTAGGTTGTGAACTAATAATCTGCTTTGCCTTTATCAGAAATGGAAAATGGACAGTTCACCAAATTGTTGGATGACAATAAGCTTAAGGGCCCAAACTTTGCTTACTGGTTCCGTAACCTTATGCTGGTATTAACATCTAAGAAATTGGACAAGGTTGCTAAAACCCCTGCTCCAGATCGTTCGGGTGAAAGGGCTTTTGAGGCCCGTAGGAAGGAAAATCAAGAATGAGAAGAGAAGAACTCTCAGTGCTTCATCATAGCCTCCCTTGACAATCCGATGCAGAGACAATTCAACCAGATTGAAGTGTCCAAGGGCTTCTGAGGACGATGTATGAAGAGCAGAATCGTTATACTCGACAGAAAGTCCTAAAGCTGTTTATGACCGCTAAAATGACTGAGAGCGAAATGGTTCATGACCATTGTCTAAAGATGATGGGCTACATCAATGAACTAGAGGCTCTCGGGTCAGGGCTTGATCATGTCACCAAAGTTGATGCCATCCTAAATTCCTTGCCTCCCTCCTTCAATCAGTTTATTATGAACTGTAACATGAATAAACTAAATGTTAGCCTTTAGGAACTCAGCAATATGTTACAAAGGGCTGAAAAACTGATTAAGAAGGACAAACCGATAGCGATGCTTGTTGAAGGTGGAAACTCGGGTAACAAAAAGAGGAGGGCAAAGAAAAAGTTTCAAAAAAAGGTTAGCAAGCCTAAAAGGAAAAAGAAAGATAAGACATCGGATGCCTATCACTTTTGCAAGTTGACCGACCATTGGAAGAGGAATTGTCCTCAGTATCTGGAGATTAAGAAGCAAAGTAATTTCGAATCTTTTGTCAAATAGACCAATTTGTTGGTCACTTCTGCTTCCTTGTGTATTGATTTCGGAGCTTCTACTCATACATGTAACACATTGCAGGGGTTCAAGACAAGCGGAAGTCTGAGTGATGGAGAAGTTACGCTCTACTCGGGGACTTCTGCAACAGTTGCACCGACAACCATAGGAACTGCAAAGTTAGTATTCAGAGAAGGAATTATTGTAGTTAAAGATTGTCTTTATGTACGTACACTTAGAAGAAAGTTGATTTCAGTTTCAAAATTGTGCATGGATGGTTATTCTATTTTGTTCAGTAATGTGATTATTATTAAACAGAATAACAAATTCCTCGCACACGGAGAACTTGAGAATGGTCTCTATGTTGTCCATCCTTCTCTAGAAACAAACTTAACCGAAACTACGCCAAAACAAATCCCCAAGAAGAGAACTCATGATACAATTAATCCCACGTGCCTATGGCATTACCAACTTGGCCACATTAATATAGATTGTATCACAAGGTTGGTAAATGATGGTTCTTTGGATTTTCTAACTATAGAAGATCTCCCAACCTGTAAGCCTTACCTTCAAGGGAAGATGACAAAATGACCATTTATAGGTAAGCCTAAAAGATATACATGCACGCTTAACCTTATACATACTGATGTATGTGGTCACATGAATGTTAGGACACGCAACCAACACATTTATTTTATATTTGCCGATGACTTTTCTCGGTATGGTTATGTGTACCTAACGAGACACAAGTCTGAATCTTTTGAAAAGTTCAAGGAGTTCAGACAAGAGGTCGTGAAACAGTTGGGGAGACAAATTAAGGCCCTTTGATCAAATCGAAGAGGTGAATATCTCTCCGACGAATTCAATGACTACTTGAAGGATAATGGGATTGTATCACAACTAGTTTCTCTTACAACACAATTAAACGGTGCATCAGAGAGGAGAAATTGAACTCTATTGGATATGGTTCGTTCACTTCTGGTCCACTCAGAGTTGCCTATATCTTTTTAGGGTTTCGCATTAGAGACTGTGATTTTCATGCTGAATCGGGTTCTAATCAAATCCGTTCCTAAGACTCCATATGAGCTATGGATCGATAAGAAACCAAGTATAAGACACTTGAAGATTTGGGGGTGTCTGGTACATGTTAAAATAATAAGTGCTAACAAATTAGAACCCAAAACCAGCCATTGCTTATTTGTAGGTTACCCCAAAAGCTCTATAGGTTACTTATTGTATGATCCAAAAGAGCAAAAGGTGTTTTGCAATCAAAGTGCCTACTTCTTAGAGGAAGATTACCTCTTGGACAATCTTTATCAGGAAGTTGTTCTTGATGAGGAGAGCCCAGGGGTAGTAGGAGATGTCCCACAAGCTTTAGATAATAAACAATCTAGAAGGTCTATCCGGGTATCCAGGCCTCCAGTTTGTTACGGCTATAACCAAGAAAGTTAGTTGGTGGAAGCCACGGCCAGTGAGGAAGATTCCGTGACTTATTCGGAAGCTATGCTGGATATAGATTCCTTGAAGTGGGTAGACACCATGAAAGCTGAGATGGACTCGATGGAGACCAACAAGGTCTAGACTCTTGTTGATCCGCCCCTGGGGTGAAAGCAATTGGTTGCAAGTGGATTTACAAGAGGAAGAAGGTTCTAAATGGTAATGTTGAGACATATAAAGCTCGTCTTGTAGTGAAAAGGTACACATAGAACGAAGGAATCAATTATGAGAAAACCCTTCCACTAGTGGCCATGCTTATGTCTATTAAGATCTTGCTATCTGTAGCAACATACCATGATTACGAGATTTGGCAAATGGATGTCAAAACCGCGTTCTTGAATGGAGATCTTACTGAAGATATCTATTTGCAACAACTGCAAGGTTTCATAGCTGCAGGTCAGGAACACATGGTGTGCAAATTCAATTGATCCATATATGGACTTAACAAGCTTCTAGGAACTAGAACATCTGGTTTGACTCTACTGTTAGACAAATTAACTTTGAACAGAATTCGGATGAACCTTGTGTTTACAGGAAGACAGTGGGAGATAAGGTTACGTTCCTGGTTCTGTATGTAGATAACATTCTATTCATTGGGAATGACATAGGAATGTTAACTACGGTGAAAGTATGGCTTTCACAACAATTCTCCATGAAAGATCTTGGAGAAGCTTCCTACATCTTGGGACTTCGACTTTATAGAGATTGATCAAAGAGGATAATAGGATTATCCCAGGGTAAGACCCAAAGCACATGCAGTGTGGGTTTTCTTGAAACCCTAAATCAGACCAAATTTCAGTATTGCCCTGGACCTTGGAGACAGATGGGCAAAACTAGAATGTTACACCTGACCCCTAGACTCGATTATGGTACTGCACTAGGTGTCAGATAGGGCTCTCTTTGATATGCCCATCAGTAAGATCCTTAACCAGGTCAAAACATGGGTATGTTGGGGCAGTCCGAGAATTCACCTGAGTGGGTCATCATAGTGACAGGATTAGCTCATTTGTTAGACAAAGTGAATGATCGGGGAATGCACTCTCTCTGATGGAAACCTAAACTGCCGGCAGTTGATTTCAATTTGTTGAGATTTGTTTTGCAAAATATATTTATATAGAGATATACATATATATTATGGTTTCACAAAATATTTACAAAAGGTTTTAAATTCCCAGGATCCATGTGAGTAGGGAGTGCAACACTATACCTTGCAGTCGAGGGAGAGGTCCTCTCTTGTCGGGCAGCGTTTGATCATTGTGGGTTGAGATGTTAAGTGTAAGACCATTGAGGGTTATACCTGATGGGCTAATCTTGCATCTGCCCACAGTCCTTAGGCCTTAATAAGGTGGCTGGACCAATTGACCATTTAGTGTAAATGTTGGGCCCATTAAGAGCCCATACTGATGGACTCAGGGGTTCTCTGTGTTTTGCAGTGAATTTGGCCAGGCCTTGTAATAAAGGGTAGGCCGAACCCATGTGGTTGATGTGTAGATCAATGCTAGGGTCCCATGCCATACAAAGAGAGCCAAACTAGCCAACATTTAAAGGGTAAAGTGAACAGTGTGACTTAATGGGTGGTATTGGCGGAAGCGCGTCGTTAATCAGTCTAGAACACCAGTTTAAACATTTATAATTTTTTTGTTTCTCACAACAACTATAAACGTAGTAAATGGTGAGAAAGGGTCGTATCCACAGGGAAGCATGGGAAAAATAATTACGTACTTAGATCTGGGAGAAGAGAACACAAGTGGGAGTTGTCGAAATAAAAAATTAATTAATTAAAAAACGGAATTCATTAAAATCAAATTCGAACAGTACTGAGAATTACAAGTGCATAAAAATAAATAAATAACATAGACAACTAAATAAAAGAAACAAAATAAAAAATGTCTGAAAATCCGATCAGAGGTAGTTGTTTCCGGATCACTCCTTCCACCCTTGAACTTCTCGAGCTAGGCCGTGCGTCTTACCTAGCCGAATTTCAAATCTGCAGAAAAGAAGTAAAACACAAATTAAATCTAATAAAATAAATTTGTAGGAAGGAAAAATTAAACTAGAAATTAAAGAATAGAAAGTAATTCTAAAACTAAAGAAAATATTGTTGGGATTCAAATCCAGAGGTGGCAATAGTGGTGTCGGCGAACTACATGTAGGAACCCCTCCTCTTGCCCGGGCATCCTCCTCTTCCTCTACCCTTGAACTTCTCAAGATCAGCCTTCCTTTTTACCTGTGTGAATTGACCAACCCCTTCTCCAGGGCCCTTGGGTCCTTTTAATAGAGAATGGTGGATATAACTGGAATTAGAGAGAAAGGGGGGGGTGATAACTGGATTTTAGCAAAAATATGAGTGCCCTAGGGTTTAGAATGAAGGGTTATGATGGTTGTAGGGTGATCCTATGGCTGAGAAGAATAGGAGAAGACACCCAATATTATGTAAGGATGAGATTTAATGGCTAAAGGCTGAATGGTGAAGATTAGAAATTAGGTGGCTCCTAGGGTTAGAATGCTAAAAAGAGAGTGCCCTAGAATGGATGATCGAGATTAGAAGGGATGGAACGTGAGGATTTAGCAGTTCGGTGCGGCTAGGGTTTGTTAATAGTGAAAAGAATGGGTTAAAAGGCGCCCTAGGGTTTGCTAAGGCGTAGGGAGCATGCTAATACAGTAGGAGGAGCGCCAAACTGGGTTTAGTAGATGGAAGGCGCCCTCCTGCTTTCAGTTTTTCATAAAAACATCCATTTTCTCAGCTAGACTTCACACCAGCCTTCCAAAATCTGCATTTCAGCCATGAAAACTTTCCAGTTTTCCCCAGAATTTGCGCAGAGACCCTTAGAGACTACAACATTGCATTTAACTAGGAAAAGGGCACATCTTGACTATTCTAAGGCCGAAAATACCCCTGAATTGATGCCCTTAAGGCATCAAAATGCAGAGTTATCACACTCCTAACTTAAACATTGCTAGTCCCTTAGTAGTGCAGCCTTAAAATTACACTGATCATAGAGATCTTTCCCATCTCAAGATCCTCCCTGACAGAATTAGTCAAACATCTTGATTCCAGCAGTTTCAAACTCTGTAGAGATCGATATTGAGTTTTAGGGGTAAAACCATCTTGTTTTGAATATTACAGAAACTTGGCTTAAAAATCTTATTTACTCTTCCATTTGCAGACTGTCTTGATAAGTTGAGATTAATTTTTAAAATCAGACATGTATTCTTCTTATCATTTCTGACAATGGATTTCTACCCCTCAACTTGATTTGCACACTTTTTTTTTATTGCTACATTCCACCATTTGACGCGAATCTTGACACTTGCCTTAGGTGAAGAGACCCAGGTTACTATTACAATGGATTCGTTGACAAAGTGGCTTGTATCTAGGAAAGTATCACTTGAGATGCTCGTACCAGGACTCAAAATTCGGGTTGGTTTCTTTAGGAGCTGGGTTGGGCCCATTTACAATGGACATTAGGCGATGGCCACGAAGAATAGGTTATAGCAGTGACTTCCATAAAACATAGTTGGTACCGTCAAGTTTAATTGGTACCAGATTGGAAATATTGGAGATAACAACGGAGGACGAACTCATTGAGTTTGAAGTAGACTTTGAGGTTGTGCTTGAGTTTCCAAAATTTTGAGAGGCGCTTTCAATTTTATTTATAGTGTTTAGCATGATAGGATACAAAGATTGTAATGATAAGGACACATCAGTTTTTTTGTGTAATCTACAACTCTTCTGTACATTGGGCATGTAGAGATGTCAAGGCTTGGGAGAGTCAGCATGATTATCTGCATGAACTAGATAAGTGTCGCGAGTATGTACATCATGTAGGTCTCCGTTATCAGACTCTTCCTCCGAAATAGATAAGAGTCCTAAGATCTACAGTATGAAGCTCTAGGTGACCAATGAGGTCCATGCTATATCGAAATTCTAGTATTTCTTGAAGAAGCATAAGGCCATGTTTGGGAGTGCTTAAAAATAAGTGCTTATTTGGGCCATCAAGCACTTATTGGTATTTGGGAAATAAGCCTGAAATAAGTGCTTATTTTAAAAATAAGGACTTATTTTTTAAGCCCAAATTTCCAACTTTTTTTTTAAGTTCTTATTAAATAAGCACTTATTCATTTTTTTCTTTCAAAATTATCCCTAGTTGAATTTTATAAAAGTACTTTTATAAAAGAACTTTGATGAAAGAACTTTTACAAAAGCACTTTTAAGAAAGTACTTTTATGAAAGCACTTTTGTGAAATCACTTTTATGAAAATACTTTTACGAAAGCACTTTTATGAAAGTACTTTTATGAATACTTTTACAAGAGCACTTTTATGAAAGTAATTTTACGGAAGCACTTTTATGAAAGTACTTTTTACGAATGCACTTTAATAAAGGCACTTTACGAAAGAACTTTATAAAAGTACTTTCTTAAACATGCTTTCGTAAAATACTTTTATAAAAGTGCTTTCGTAAAAGTACTTTCAAGTGTTTTCATAAAAATGCTTTTACAAAAGTGCTTTCATAAAAGTAATTTAATAAAGGTGCTTTCAAAGGGTACATTTTGAAAAATTGAAAAAAAATGGACAAAATAGTCACACATGCTTATTTAAGTGCTTATTAGAGAAAAAGACTATCAAACGCCCAATATAAAATAAGTGCTTATTTTAAAAAATAAACACTTGAAAAAGTTGGGTACCAAATGCAAATAAGTGCTTATTCGAATAAGCACTTGTTTTTAAGCACTTATGCAACAAACACTTATTTTTAACTTAAGCACTCCCAAACATGGCCTAAGAAGGTCAAGAAGAGCAACGAGCTAGTTTTGGAAATGTATGAGGTTTTTGAAAATCAACGGGCAAGTATTGAAAATCAAGAATTATGGGATTTGGTTGCAGTATAAAAAACCAACAGGTTATCGACCGTTTGGGGCAATGCCATTATTAAGACTTAAGGTTGTGTTTGGTATGAGTACAAACCACGAACTGGTGCATATATGGCCACGGGTTTAGGTTTTCTATTGTTTGGTAATGCAGTAAATATATGTCCAAAATTAGGTTGCATTTGTTTTTAGTGTAAAGATTTTAAGATGTAAAAGTACATCGATTGAAAAGTGAATCGATTGGTTTAAAACCAGGGTGTAAAGTTTATCATGGTTCTCATTTACGTAAAAAACAAATGCAGCCTAAGAGAAATTTACAAACTCATCGGGATTCGCAATGAGAAACGGACCAAACTTTGCTTCTTGAAAATCGATACAACATTTGCTTCCATTTTTAGTTGAGGTAAACAGGGAACCACTTGCTCTCTTCTCCGGTGAAACTCAAGATCTTACACTCCAGCCCTAGCATAACAGATGGTGACTTCTGATCTCCTCTAGTCCTCACTTAATACGTCTTCCAGTCTTGCATTGAATCCATTCTTCTTGGACTGATTTTAGATTTATGTGTTCAGACAGATCGTGTTTCATCCATTGTTTTGATCTTGCATTGTTCTCAAATCTGTTGTTTTCAGCTCTGATTCTACCTTTTTTCAAGTCTGGAAGGTTAAACTTCTAATGTTTATTTAAAAATGGAGCCCTCCTTGGTTTTCCTGTAAAGATCATTCTTCGACAACTCCCTTTACATCTCATGAAGGAAGGATGCCTGTGAGGTGCAAGGCATTGAAATTTAGGAAATGGTGCATCTCTCTCAAATCAAAGTTGATGTGATTTGGTTCTCTGTCTTTGGTTGCCTCGAGATGGCCATATGTCCTCTTCTTTGGCTCCTATTCTGCCAATGATTTTTGGGACTCCAAGTCCTCTTTTTCTTCTTTGATTGGGATCAAAAACCTCGGAGGTTCATATAGTACTCCATGCCATTTCAACAGGTCAACAGGTCCCAACACTCCATCCTACAAAGGGTCAAGAAGTTGGACTACAATGTGCTACTCCTTGGAAAAGTTGGTAAAAGGATCCCCATTAATCCAGTGGAGTTCTATTTTCGGAATCTTCTAAAGGACATAAAAGAGTTGGGCTATTAGAGTAACGAAGGTGACGATGAATATCATGGTGAGTCCGATTCCAAGGTTATTTAGGCCATGTTTGGGAGTGCTTAAAAATAAGTGCTTATTTGGGTAGGGACCATACCACTAAGCACTTATTAGTGTTTGGAAAATAAGCCTGAAATAAGTGCTTATTTTAAAAATAAGGGCCTATTTTTTAAGCCCAAAATTTCAACTTTTTTTTAAGTGCTCATACAATAAACACTTGTTCAATTTTTTTCTCCAACAATTGTCCCTAGTGAATTTTTAGAATACCAATTATAACCCTTTTACAAAGACACTTTTGTAAAAGTAATTTTTATGAAAATTACTTTTACAAAAGTAATATATTTTACGAAAGTACTTTTGTATAAAAGTGCTTTTACATGAAAGCATTTTTATAAAAGTATTTTTATGAAAGCACTTCTGAAAATACTTTTTCGAAAGCACTTTTATGAAAATACTTTTACGAAAGCACTTTTATGAAAATACTTTTATGGAAATATTTTTATGAAAGCACTTTTTGAAAGCACTTTTATAAAAGTACTTTTATGAAAGCACTTTTACAAAAGGACTTTTATGAAAGTACTTTTTAAAAGCATTTTTATGAAAATACTTTTATAAAAGTACTTCTACGAAAACACTTTTACAAAAGTACTTTTATGAGAAAGTACTTTTATAAAATCACTTTTATGAAAGTACTTTTATAAAATCACTTTTATGAAAACACTTATAAAAGTACTTTTATGAAAGTACTTCTATAAAAACACTTTTACGAAAACACTTTTATAAAAGAATTTTTACGGAACTGATTTTTTAAAAGCACTTTTATAAAAGTATTTTACAGAAGTGCTTTTATCAAAGTACTTTTATGAAAGCACTTTTGTAAAAGTACTTCAATCAAAGTACTTTTATTCATTCACCTTGGATTGGAAATTTTGAAAATTTGAAAGAAAATGAAGGACAAAAGAGTCACAAGTGCTTATTGCCAAAAAAGACCACCAAACACCCAATAAATTAAGCGCTTATTTTTTAAAATAAGCACTTGAAAAAGTTGGGTGCCAAATGCAAATAAGTGCTTATTCAAATAAGCACGTGTTTTTAAGCACTTATTTTTAACATAAGCACTCCCAAACATGGCCTTAGACTGCTCACCTACAGTAGTAGTTGCTAGTCGTTTAGTCTTAGGCATTAGGTGATTTGCCTATAATTTGTTTGCTCTTATGTTTCTATAAATTAAAACAAATGCTAGCAATTAGTAATTATTGATAATTACTGTAATTTAATGTTGCTTTCTCATTTACTAATCGGTATTTATTGATAATTATCATAAAGTATCAATAATTATTTTTATTTCATTTTTTAAATTATAAAATAATTAAAATTAATTTAATAAAAGTATTGGTAGTTTAGTATAATTATTAAAAGTAATTTAATTTTGGAAAATTATTTATTTAATAAAAATGAATAAATTATTGAAAATTAATTTACCAATAATGAATTTAAGTAAACTTAGGGGTGCAACTTGGGCAGGCCCAACCTGATCCTGAACCAACCCAACCTATGATTTTACATGACTAGGCTTGGATTTTTGGTCATCAAAAACCTCAGGCTTCTGATTTTTTTTTTTTTTTCAGGTTGGGCTCAAGATTAGCCCTTAGGTAGCCCAAACCTAGCTTGACCTTATCCTAACCCATGCCAGCAAGCCCAACACAATTATATACATGTTTATATACATATATAGACACGTATTTGCATGCATATAGGTATAAGTGTATATCAACTTTTAGCATGGGTTGGATTGACATTGAATTACTTGAGCCCAACCCGAGTGAATCAAATATTAGTGCGGGTTGGGCTTAGGTTGGATAATTTGGGCTTGACCTCAGGCTCGGGCTTTAAGCCCAAATTTTAGGGTTGGGCCTAGGTTGAGCTAAAACCCAACCCATCCCACCTGACTTATTCCCCAAATTAAACTTGGTAATTAATTGTGTTAAATTTCATAAATAATTTTTATAAACTATTTTTTGTAAATTGGATAATTAATTTTGATAATTTTTGTAAATTAATTTACAAAAAATAAAACTTATAATTGATATTTTACCAAAAATAGTAAACTATTTTTTTTACCAAAAATGATAATTTCTTTTGGTAATTTTGGAATTGTAATATTAATTTTGATAATTAATTGTGGTAAATTACTCTTCATCCATTATTTTTTCATTATTAACTAATAGTCATTATTGAAATTTATTGGGGAATTACAATCATTATAACTAATAGTCATACATTTATTGAAATTGTTATATTTTTATAGTTATAAAATTTAACTATTATTTAATAATGACTAATTCCAATTTAACTATTTTCTAAAATTTTTGCAATGGGTAAATTACAAAGACCCCATATAATATTGTTTAATAGTAGTAGTCTCGCTTTACAATGCTTATACATCACATGGGGCCCGCTAATATTGAATATGCCATTAGATCATCACCAATCACCACCTACAAAGCTTGGGCCCGAGCCCGGCCCTCATAAAAAGTCTGAAGCCTAGGCCTGGGCCCAGAGCCCGACCTAACAAAATGATTGGTTTTTTCCCTTTTATTAAAGATTTCATTATGATTTCTTTTATGTTTTAGAGCACGCGTTCACCAATCACCACCTACAAAGCAATTGTTTCACATTCTTAAATCGTAAAATATGCTCAAATGAATATAATCCATTTTAATTCCAACAAAGAAACTGTGTCATATTCCACTTTAATTCCATTTTTTCTTACAATCAACAACCTTTAAGGTTGTTTAATATGTTCCCTGTTGTTTGGTTGTTTCTATACAACTAGGGCAAACATGAAAATAAAACACTTGAGACAAGGAAAACAAGGCAAACCTGAAAATAAAACACATGAGACAAATTTATATAGCTTCATCTTCCTACAAATAGCATAACACACTAAATTTAAACCCATATAACTTCATGTTCCTCCAAAATCATAAAAAAAAAAAAAAACTGAATAAGACAAACGAAATCCACAAAACATATTCTCCATCCATTCTTGAATTCACCAACAAGATGGAATATTCTAACTCTCAAGTTCCATGCCATCCTAAAAAAGAAAATAAAAGACCAATTCATTGCCCATATCATACAAAACAGGTTTTAGCCATCTCCATCCATTCTTGAATTCACCAACAGTATTGAATATTCCAACTTCCAAGTTCCAAGCCATCCTAAAAAAGAAAATAAGAGACAATTCATTGCCCATATCACATATGTAATTTGTTATCATGTCAAATGACAAACAAATAACCCAAAGATATGTTATTATAATACCTAAAATATATTATCAAGTTTAGCATCTTCATTATCATCATCACTATTATTTGATCATTCATCATCTTCTAACAAATTTGAAGATCCTGAAGGAGCCCCTAGCAAGCTTGATCCCCTGCATATAATTGAAAAAACTAATAGAATTAATTCAATGAAGTGTGGAATCATATATTTTAATAAATATTAGATAAAAAAATAACCTAATACAAAGCCTTGAGCATGGAGCCAATTTTCAAGAAAACCTAAAACTTTAACTGTCTTAGATTTAAGTGAACTTTTCCAAGAATTGATCACCTTCTTTCCAATGCTAAATGCAGATTCAGATGCAATTATGGAAATAGGAATAGCCAAAATATCTTGAGCCATTAATGCCAACTCGGGATACCTAAGTGAACCCTTACTCCAATACTCCAAAACATCAACATCTGCCTTGATATCAAGGTTTTGTTCCTCCAAGTAAAGGTCCAATTGAGTTTTTTCATTTTGAGACTTTCTTTTTGAACTAAAAAATTTCTTATAATCCTTAAATCTATCACCATCATCATTTCTCTCGCTCATGTCAGTTTGACTAGAAGATCCAATAAAGGAGGTCGAGGAAAAATTTTCTTTATATTCACCGAACAAATCTTGAAGAGTTCTAATTATAACATTAACATGCTCCTTGGCATTATCACCATAAAGTTTATTAAAACAATACTCCACTAATCTAATCTTGCAACGAGGATCCAACATAGCAATACAAGACAAAATCATACTATATTTAGCTCAATATTAATCAAATTTCTCCTTCATATTTCTAATCATGTCAGTCATAAAATTATGAGATTCCTTAATCATTGCCATTAAATTCCTATGAATCATCTACACTCCCTTGAAATAAATGTTTGAAATAGGGTACTTAGTGGCAGAAAACATGCAAGTAACATCATAAAAATCTTTAAGAATTTTTTAAGCTTATCCACTTTTCCCCATTCTTCTTTTGAAAACATAAACATTTTGAAAGTATTATCCCTTAGCCCCCAATGTTGTAAGATTTGCTTATAATAGATGGCATGTTCAAGCATCAAATAAGTTGAATTCCATCTTATAATCATGTCTAACCTCAATATTTTAATTGTGTTTAAGTGAAAATTTTTTTCAACAAGTTCATAAAAATTATGCTTTTGAGCAATTGATTTCTTAATATTTTTTACACTATCACGAATCTTAGTAACATCATCAACAATGTTCAAACCAGTTTTCACAATAAGATTCAAAATATGGCTACAATAACAACATTTGAAAAAAAAAATCACCACTACACACCAAAGATTTATGTATTGATGATCTCAATTTCAAAGAGTTAGCCATCACATCAATATAACTAGCATTATCTAATGTGATGCTAAAAATTTTCTAATTAATACTCCATTAACTTAAGCACATGACTACCTCATCTACTAAAGATAATCCATCAAAAGGAGGTGCCAAAGCTTTAAAGTGAATAATTTTTTTTTGTAACTTCCAATTATTGTCAATCCAATGAGCAGTTAAAAAAATTTGACCAAGTGTATTAGACAAATCAATTTTCACACCTCTCTCTCTTTCACATAGCTAGACATGATATCTCTTTTAGTAGTATGCCTACTTACATTTTTAAATTCAGGATTTATAGATTGAAAAAAAGAATCTAAAAGCAGGTTTTTCAACAGTAGTAAAAGGTTGTTTTCCGTATACAAGAAAAGCTGATAATGCCCTATGGGACTTGTTTTTAAAAGAAGTATTCCCATCAGTGTTTGATTGAGTAGTTACTTTGTACTGTCTAATATCCTGAATTGTACATCTAGGGCACGCTGTAAAAGACGCTTTAAGTGAGTAGTTTCCTTGATTTACCTTGTAAGATATTTTTGCTATGCTTACATCGTGCCTTCTCCAAATTAATATTTTCCATTTCTTCCCACACCTTAGATGTCAATCTTTTCTTACTAGAAGTCTGATCATACTCTTGATAATCATCATCTATTATATCTACTCCTGCAACCACACTTTTACTTGACGTTGATATGCCAATTATTAAATATGAAATAACCTGCATAATACATTCCAATTTTATCAATAAGACAAGCATATATTAAATAAAAAATTAAAAGAAAAATAGAGTCAAATAACCCTTATTATTCATTTTTATTTGTTCTTACATCATAACGTCTATACATAAAAAATATACCTCAATCAAGACCATCCCAAATTTGTCATCCTTAGCCCAACCAAAATTTTCTATGTATTCAACCCTAGCCATGCATCGTATGCATTTGCTTGGTACTAAGAAATAGATGGGGGGCAACATATCTATGAGAATTTCTAATATTATGCAAACAAAGGAACTAGACATGCCAAGCGTAAGAAAAGCAAAGAAATTTAATGCATGCCAAACAAAAAATAATTAAACTATAAATTAAATTAGTGCAATAACTAAACTAAAAATTGACCTAGGAAGAAGACGCAAGATAGACTACAAAATCTTATATGTAAATCAAACAGAAAATTAAAGAAAATGTGCAAGAGATTAAACACAGAAATTAAGCAAGAAATGCGGGACAACTCAACATACCTACGAATGTAACAAGGATTCTCAAGCCAAATGAATGGATTCAAAATTGAAAATAAAACTAAAAAGAAATATTAACTAAATAAGTAGCACTATGGAAGGGATATAACTAAACAAAATTAAGAAAATTAAACAACAGGTACCATGCAACATGCGATAAGTTTCAATGCTATTTACCTATACACTGGAGTAAAAAAACAAAACCATGATGTTGAGAGTGGACTAGACTACACGAGGATGATGTTGAAATTAAAATGAAGTAATGAAGTAATGAATCTCTATTACTGATAACTAATAGAACAAAAACTAATAGAACTAAAACTTGATTTAAATCTGTTCGAACAAACTAATGAATCTCTATTACAAACTAAGAGAACAAAGACTAATAGAACTAAAAATTGATTCAAATTTGTACGGACTTTCTTATATATCAAAACAGAGAGAGAGAAAGAGAGGAAGATAACAAGAGAGAGAGAGAGAGAGAGAGATGAAGATAATGAGAAAGAGAGAGGACATGGTCACCTCTAGAGAGAAAGAGGACCTAGTTCGTTGGTGGTGGTGGTACCTGTGTTCACCTCTGAGAATGGGAACTAAGAAATTAGATCGATGAAAAGAGGGAAACTGGGAATGGGTTAGTCAGGTTAGGGATGTAGGGTTTAGAAATTATAAAATGTCAGGCTGGGCTTTTTTGACAAATCCCAAGCCCGGCTTGAAAAATAATCGACCTGGGCTTTTAGGCCCAAGGTCGAGCCCACAAGCTACAAATCATGTTCAAGCTCGTCTAGGGGCCAGGCCGTCGGGCTACCCGGCCCATGAACAGGTCTAATCTATATGTGTGTATGTGCACATTGCACGCTAGAGATTTGTTACGTAAACAAGGCAGAGGACATAACACATTATTCGATAACAGGAAAGGTCTAGACTTGAATTATATGGAGCCATTGAGGATTAATGTTGTCGAAAGCATAAACTTGATTGAGGGATAAATTGGGATTAAATTCTGAAGACTGTCTTCAAAGCTCAGACCATTGTTATGTTATGGATTATTGGATCCATTCCATTCCCACCGTTATAAGGTCATATGATAAGGTTCAAGTATTGATACACGCCAATACGTCCAAGGCAGTATTTGTTTTTTTTTTTTTTTTTGAAAGGTTAATCCATCCCCCAACCTAGGTGGAGGTGGGATTTGATCCTGTTGGGTTTATGGGGTTTCATCAAGGGTATTTTTGAAAAATCTTATAAATGTAACTTTGTGTTATGTCTTGAAATCTCAACCATTGGAGATAACTAAGATCCAAGGGCTGGTATCTATTAGGTTTTCCCTTTTTGTTGTTTTCTTTTTTTACTTTTGAGAAAAAAAGGTATGAAGAAGACTAAAGGGAAGCAGACAAGAACGTAAGAAAAAAAAAGGCTATAGAAGGAAAGCCATTATTAGAAGCTCCTATAGTGGATTTTTTGTGTTCGGGTGATGGTTGAGATGGCCAAGGATGCCACATGGCAACCTCCATGGCCGCCCCCTTCTCAGGCCATGTCGACGCCATGTTTAATGGAAGAGCACGACTAAGGAGTGTCCTGCACAGACAAGGAAGCGAATTCCACCGAGGAAGAGGAAACCTTTTGAAGACCTCGACGAACACCCTCATCTTGACAACCCTGGAAGCCCTATCCACCTAGGACATGGATGCTCAACTATAAATAGGTATTCCCCGCTTGAGGTAAGGGACTTTTGGGAACTACCATTTGGATACCACTTTGCATTATCTTTTTTGCTTGGACCAACGCTATTTCAACATGCTTGTCCTGGCCACATCCTTTTCTATCTTATTGACTTTAGAGTTGGAGTACCTACCCGAGGAACAACTCCTCGGGCCTTTGACCTTTCTCATGGTTGTAGATCTCGGTGCACGGCTTCGTCCTTCCACCTCACCCTTGTCCAGTTGGTAGGACTATCTAATTTTGTCCTAGGTTTGGGACACCTTATATCAAACAGCATCAGAATAGCACCGTCTATGGGAAATAAATAAAAAGTCATTTCCCAAACCCCTCTCCGTGTACTAAAAGTAACCATGCCTAAGAACACATCCAACCTCTCTGGAGCCCGTTCCTTATCTCGGGGATCCTGCTCACTCCGTAGCAACCCGCCTTGGGTAATCGGCACATGCCCCCCAAGTTACTCGCCCTGCCACGCAGGCGCCTACTATAGCCAATCCTCGCATTAAGGACCCCAAAAGGTGCCATGCAAATAGGCACAAAGCCCAATCCGACCATGAATGACCGCAACCATCTAGAAGATCTGACTCCCTAGCCCAGCCTCACGTGCACAATGTTCGCAATAGATCCCGTCACTCTATCGCTCAAGTACTAGTGAAAGAACGGCTCGGCCAACATCTTTAGTAGTTGTTGATCTTGATAGTCGAATCTAGATCGGTCCGAGTGACCCACGATCCCAAAGGGGGAAAAGTGCATAAAAATGGTCCAAGCCACAGAGATGCCAAAATCATAGAGCTAAGTGAGCTGTTGGCCGAACTAGAACATAGCCAAGCAGATGGAAGTACAACTCCTCCGATGGCCCGACACTCAAAGCAATACCACAACCAATCTGTAAAAGAACTCATCTTTGTCCAGGAGATCGTTGATGAGCTTCCCCTAGCCGGTTGGCAACCCCTTCAATTTGAGAAGTATGATGGAGCCTTGGACCCCAACGATTACAATGAGGGGGTTCAAGGCGATATTGATGCTGCACGGCTCCTCCGAGGGTCTCATGTGCAAAGCCTTCACGGCAACCATCCACGGAGTCACCAGGACCTGGTATGCCTCCCTTCCGCCATGACCCATTTCCTCTTGGGAGCAGTCGGAGACATAGTTCTTGGCGTAGTTCACCGCCGTCCAAGGGCACTAGAAGACCTCGACCAGCCTTATGCAAGTG
The DNA here is from genome assembly GCF_055504915.1 of Nelumbo nucifera. Classification (NCBI taxonomy): domain Eukaryota; kingdom Viridiplantae; phylum Streptophyta; class Magnoliopsida; order Proteales; family Nelumbonaceae; genus Nelumbo; species Nelumbo nucifera. Next base: position 62,839,223 of record NC_142649.1, read on the forward strand.
CGTCAAAGCAAAGGAGAGACCCTGAGGGAATACATGGCAAGGTTCAACACCGAGGCCCTTCAAGTTTGAGCTCTAAACTAGTCATTGGTCATAACTGCCATCATGAGCAGGCTGTGCTGCTCAATATTCAACTTCTATTTGCAAAAGAATCCTATGCCCAACCTAACCACGTTCATGAAACATGTATAGAAGTATATGAAGACCAAGGAAGCCCAGGCACTACGAAGGAGTGAAGATGACCAACATGATCGAAAGTGTAAAGACCATGATGAGCATAGATAGGATAGAGACAGCAAGAGACAAGACCGCTGACCTGACTGCAAATCAAGGACCCTGCCACCGACGTACAGGAACTTTACTCCCTTGAATGTTCCATGGGCCAATATATTGATGTAGATCTGCGACCGCAACTTCATCAAGTGGCCCGAAAAGATGAAAGCCCTGGAAAAAAGAGGAATCAAGACATGTATTGCAATTTCCACCAAGACCACAACCACAACACTGAAAGTTGCTACGACCTTCGCCACCACCTAGAAGACCTCGTCTGATGTGGATACCTCCATGGATTCATCGATATCAAAGAGCATAAACCTAGAGAAGAGCTACACCGCACTGACAAGCCCCCATCTTGAGCTCCCCCGCTCTGGGTCATTGTTGTCATCTCGGGCGGGACAACCCTAAAAGTGGGAAACTTGGCGCAAAAGACCTACTCCTAGGAGTTGGAGTGCTAGGACTAATATGAATTGACGATGGTCGACATTGAGCACTAACAGCGATCGAGCTATACAAACTCAATAAATAAAGAATTTTATTCAAGCACAAATGACCAAATGCCCGCACACAATCCGACCAAACTCTATGCTGACCAATGGTGGCAATGCGGTCAAAGACTCGACTGAGGCCCGACAACCATTACACAAAAGACCCGGCCGACCACAGATGATCGAGGCCAGAAGAAGCCCCCGACACCACGGGAATGACATCCCCACCACATAATGGAAAGAAGACGACCATTGAACTCTATGCACCTTCCCGATTCGCAGTCAGAGCAGAGCTAATCGGGGGCCACAACTAGCCCAGTCAAAGAGTGAAAAGCTTTCGAAAACCAGATGCCACCGAGCTCCCCAACAACGTTGAGAGCTTGGAAACACCCCGGCCAACATAAGATCGAGGCTACTAAGCCAAATACATCGGCCGACAAGAATCAGAGCCAAAGACCTAGGCCGATGTAAGATTGAGGCCACAAAGCTAACAACCTCGATCAACGAGAATTAGGCCGAAGACCTCGGCCAGTATAAGACTGAAGCAACGAAGCTAAAGACCTCGGTAAGCCCAAGACCTCGACCAATATGAGACCAAGGCCACAAAATTGAAGACCCCGACCATCTAGTGTCAACCCCAAGATCTTGGCCATGAAGTCAAAGACTTTGACCATTTAGCATCAAGCCCAATACCTTGGCCAACATGAGACCAAGGCCACGAAGTTGAAGACCCCGACCATCTACCGTCAAGCCCAAGACCTTGGCCAACATGATATCGAGGCCATGGAGCCAAAGACCCCAACCACAACGTCAAGTCCAAAACCTTGACTAGCACAAGAGCAAATATAGAAGCACAGCCTATGGACCCAACCAACCAACCTAATTCCAAAGCGGAGCAACTTAGAAGAAGAAATAACACCAAATGTGATCGACAAAAATACTAAAGTTCCATTACTCAAGAAGCTGATACAATGATTATAAGCTTGACATACCGAGATGTGTACAAAAAAAAAGAAGGAAAGAGCATTAATGCAAGCCAACTGCTATCTCTAGCATTCACCTCCTTGGGGGTGGCAGCGCTGTCATTGGGGCAGATTACTCAGGTGCGGGTGCCTTGGCATCAAAGGGACCATACTGCTCCATGGTTGTGGTGATTTCAAGGTGCTCATGCATGACCCTCCTCTGGCAGCGAGCAAAGTCGGTCTTCCATGAGTCCGTAGCAAAATTGTTGAGGGCAATCTAGAACTCCTTGGACTCCTTATACATGGCAGCCGCCTCCTCCTTGATGCATAGCAGTTTCGCCTCTACCTCTTCGGTTGTCTTTTGTGCCTTGTCATGGTCCCCGTTGATCTCACAGCTCTTCAAGCATTGCAACTCTTCGTCCTTGGCTGATGTCGCTTGCTTCAGATTAGCCATCTCTATCTATAGACGGGAGAACTTGCCCTCTCGAACCTCGACCATCTAACGGAGGGCACGCATCTAGTCAACCAATGTCGTCACCCCACAAACAACCTATAAAAGGAAAGCACAAGTCAATGAGCACGGAAAATCACACTGAAGAGCATAAAAGGCAATGCAAAGAGCCTTATCACGACAGACTCCCTAATGGCTATGCTCTCCAGCACCCTACTTGTGCAGTCGCTAGTCTCTCTATGGATGTCGGGTAGTAGAATGCCCCTAGCCAGCTACTCGAGCACACCCTCAATTTTCAGAGTGTCCTCTTCCCGAATACTTCATCCCGACCTATACCCCTCAGGCATCGGCTCTGCTAGACCTGGAGATGGGACCTCAAGACTTCTCCGCAGTGCGGACCATGGTGGAGACCCATTATAGCTGATGTCCACCACATCTCCTTCAACCGCCCTCAGTCTCTTGTGTGGCTGAGGGTTTGCGACCTTAGGGCGATGCTGCTATTGAGTTGTCGCCCTCCTCTGTGCGGTAGCCTACATGCGCCTTGTTCTCTCCTCCTCGTTCACAATCGCCATATCTGCCAGAGAAAACCAAGTCAATCAAAGCCAAAGAAATGAAACAAGAAGACATACACTTACAAAAGCAAGGACAGATCAGTTGGGGGCTCCATCAGCCCAACACGGATCAACATGGAGAATGACGTGTACTCCTGCATGTCTACCCTCTCTATCCACTTGATGGCAAGTAACTCGTCCCTAGACAGCTCAGCATCGGTTGGTGCCTTCACCTTGGCCCTTACGATTGATAACTCGGAGGGAACGACCAACCCCCCAAGTAGTGCACAAAGAATAACACCTCCTTCCAGTGTTTCATCGAGGAGGGGGCTTCGACGAGCACCTTATTGTGTTGCCGAGATGAGAAGTAATAATATCCCTGCTGGTGCTTCTTCAAGTGTAGGGAGTATGTGAACATCAGCAAAATGATGTCCATGTTGTGAACCGAGCAATGGCAAAGGAGGCTAGCCATTGTTATCGGCCCGGATATCAAGAAGTGCTCTTAGATGCAAAGCTCCCCCAGCCGAGCTAAGGTAGCCCTCTCACCGATGTCGGGGCACCTCAGCTCGTACTCCTCAGGAATGCAGTAAAGGGTCCTAATTCGAGCTAGGTCTCCTAGTGTCAACCTACAAGGCGAAGACGCAAAGTGGCTGTCGAACTGCGTTGGAGCGTCGAACCCCTCTTCTGACAGAATCTCCACTTTGGCCTCGTTGGTCTCCTCGACCTTGGCCTCCTCCATCGTAGCACCCTCACCTTTAGGCTCGTTAACCTCAACCTCATGGGCATTGTTCTCATGGACCTCGAGCGCGGTGTCTTTAGGGTGAAACCCCAGATCAGATTCACTATCAGACACACTACTAGTTGAAGAGGGAGAACAAGAAGACAAAGATGAAGATGAAGACATCTTATTGTAGAACTACACTACGGAACACCTGAAACACCATTTGAGGACTCACTTATCGAGCTCCAATGATTGCTCACTCAAAATGGCAAAGTAAAATGGCTCGCCGCCTCCCCTTTTATAGGAGGACTAACGGTCCAGATCAGCTCAAATCAAGGGTGTTGATTTGATGCCTTGCTTCACACGCACATGACCTCGGGAAGGCGAAATGACACATCTACCGACCCGCAATGGAAACAACACAAGCGTTGAACCAACCGGTCCACCTAGCGAACCAGTCTTACACTGAGCCAGTCAACTCAAAGAAACTAAAGTTCCTTAGCTGAGGACCACAGAACTCTTCCACACCCAGCCACAGCCGAGCATTACACTCCTCGACTTCAGAACTGGGGGAGTGGTGTTTGAGTAATGGTTGGCCAAGGAGGCCACGTGGCAACCTCCACGACCACCCCCTCTCAGGCCATATCGATGCCACACATAGTGGAAGAGCATGACTAAGGAGTGTCTTGCACGGACAGGGAAGCGAACTCTGTTGGGGAAGAGGAAACCTCCCAAAGACCTGACAGACGCCCTCATCTCGACAACCTCAGAAGCCCTATCCACTTAGGACACGGACGCTCAACTATAAACAGGTACTCCCTGCTCGAGGTAAGGGACTTTTGGGGAACTACTCTTTGAATACCTCTTTGCATTATCTTTTTGGCTTGGACCAGTGCTACTTTGACCATCTCGTCTTGGCCACATCCTTCTCTATCTTATTGACTTGAGTGTCGAAGTACCTACCTGGGAAAGAACTCCTCAGGCCTCTGACCTTTCTTCTGGTTGCAGATCTTGGTGCACAATTTCGTCCTTCCACCTTGGCCTCGTCCAGTTGGCAAGACTATCTGATTGTGTCTTCGGTTTGGGACACCTCAGTTCGGATAGCATCATCTTGCTCTTTAACGTCCATGGACGTAGGCCGAAGTGCTGAACCACATAAACCTAGTGTGCTCTCTCCATCCCTTTTCCATTTTTCTTTATGAGTTCTGTGTGTTAAATTTCAGCTCTTGTGTGCTTATTATGCTTGAATGCATTGTTCTATTAGCATTGTTTTATACATTCAGAATTGGTATCATAGCTATTGGTTCCCTTTATTGCTTTCTATTGCTATGGAATGTCTTGGTGTATGTATTGCTGAATCACGAAGGGGAGTTGGTGGCTCTATGAATTGGTGAGTTATGTAGTTGGTGGTTTTGGGTTCATTGTTGAGAAGGTGGAGCAGTTTTTCTATAGGCTTCAAGCACTTCTAGTAACTCTAAATCCATAAAATTTACTTCCCAGACATTACGTTACTCTTTTAACACTCCAGGTGTTTGTTAAATTTCTGGGTTGTTTTAAAAGGAAGTGTTTAGGGCTGTTTTACTAAATCTGAGCATACATATTAAGAGAACATACCATGAGCTCGAAGGGAATCTCTTCTACTATTCGGTATGAAGTAGAAAGATTTGATGGAAAGGGAAATTTCAGCTTGTGGCAAACAAGAGCGGAGGATTTCCTTGTATGACAAGATATTCTAGTAGCTTTGGATGGAAACAAGAATAAGCTAGAAGACATGAAAACAAGAGTGGAAGATTTCCTTGTAGGACAAGATATTCTAGTAGCTTTGGATGGAAATGAGAATAAGCCAGAAGACATGATAGATGCAACTTGGAAAATAATTGACAAGAAAGCAGTTGGATCAATCCAAAACTATTTGGCATGTGAAGTTATCTATCATGTATCGGGCTTGAAGATAGTAGCAAAAATTTGGAAAAAGTTGGAATCCTTATACATGTCGAAGTCGATGACAAACATGTTATTTTTAAAGAAATAATTTTGTGGACTTTGCATGGAGGAGGAAGAAAACTTACTTGACCATATAAATGAGTTTAATAAAATTCTTTCCTAGCTCTTGAGTGTAAAAGTTAAGGTTGATGATACCGACAAAGCCATTATACTTTTGGCTTCACTTCCAAAGTCCTACGATAAACTTATCACCACTTTGATATATGGGAAAGACAAGCTCAAGTATGATGATATTACAATAACACTATCAAAAAATGAGTTGAGAAAAAAACATATTGAGGATTCTCATGGGGAAGGACTAGTGGTTATCACCACTTTGATATATGGGAAAGACAAGCTCAAGTATGATGATATTACAATAACACTATCAAAAAATGAGTTGAGAAAAAAACATATTGAGGATTCTCATGGGAAAGGACTAGTGGTGAGAGAAAAGGAGAAAGGATGGGGAAGGTTTAAAGAAAGAAAAAGGGAAGGAAGGAAGGGCAAGAGAAAAATCCAAGGCTAAAGAGTTCAAGTGTTTTTATTGTCATAAGGAGGGGCATATGAAGAAGGACTATAAACAAAGAAAGAGGGACAATGAAGAAAAAGGAAGTAAACATAAAATAGAGTAAGTGATGCAACAAAACAAGACGAAGAGGTACTTGTGGTTTCTGATAAGGAAAGAGAATTTGCATAAACTTGGTTACTTGACTCTGGATTGGTTTGACAATTATGAACCACGTGTTGGTGGTGTTGCTCTCATGGGAAATTATGCATCTTGCAAAACTGTGGGGATTAGTACCATTAAAATAAAAATGTTTGATGGACGTGCAAGGACAATTAATGGTGTTAGACATGTCCTGACATTGAAGAAAAATCTTATCTCCTTAGCTACACTTGAAGCAAATGGTTGTTCATTTATGGGGACAGATGGTGCTCTTACAGGTAAGAGAGGATCCATGACTGTAATGAAAGGAAGAAGAGAAGGCAATTTCTACATTTTGGAAGGGAGTACAATGACAGGTGGAGTTGCAATCAGATGCAGATGATATAGATTTGTGGCATATGAGACTAGGCCATATGAGTGAGAAAGGCTTGTTAGAACTCCATAAGATGAAGGTAGTAAGTGGAGTAAAGACTTGTAAACTAAAATTCTACAAGTATTGTGTGTATGGAAAGCAACATAGAATGTCTTTTAAAACAAGACAACATACATGCAAGGAAGTCAAAGGTATTTGCTAAATTTAAAGAATGAAAGGCTGAGGTGGAATTATAAATAGGAAAAAGGGTGAAATGCTTAAGAAATGATAATGGGATGGAATACAAGGATGGGGAGTTCCTAAAATTCTATAAAAGCCATGGAATTAGAAGGCATTTTTTAACTCCAAAAACACCCCAACAAAATGGAGTGGCAGAGAGAATGAATAGAATATTGACAAAGAGAGCTAGGTGCATGAGGTTTCATGTTGGATTACCTAAAGCATTTTGGGCAGAAGCTATAAATACAACTTTCTATCTAGTGAACAAATCACCAAATTTAGCATTTGAAAGCAAAATTCCTAAAGAGGTATGGACTAGAAGGCTAGTTGACTATACCATGTTGAGAGTTTTTGGATGTCCTACATATGTTCATGTACATGAAGGGGAAAGATCCAAGTTTGATGCTAAATCTAAACCTTGTATATTCATTAAGCATATGATAAGGGAATTAAGGGGTACAAGTTATAGGATCCAACAACCCAACATGTGATATATAGTAGAGATGTGGTCTTTGATGAGTGGTCCATAGTAAAAACAATAAGCAAGGAAGATGAAAAGCTATTTGTAGAACAGGTACATAAGCCTACCTCTAATGATGAAAGCAATAGTTCACCATATTCGTCACTAGCGGGATCATTGGACCTAGAGGAAAGTCAAGATGAGCAGGTGGAGTAAGAAAAGACTAACTACCAATTGGTCAGGGATAGAGAAAGAAGGTCTATCAAACAACCTGTGAAATATGTATTTGAAGACATGGTGGCATTTGCTCTAGTATGTGCTAATGGTGACCCTTATGATTATAAGGATGCACTCAACCAAGATGACATAGATAAGTGGCTAACTGCAATGCAAGAAGAAATGGAGTCACTTAACAGAAATTATACTTGGGACTTGGTTGAACCACCTAAGAATAAAAAGGTGATAGGCTGCAAGTAGGTATTCTGCAAGAAGGAAGGAACAAATAATGAAGAGGTGAAGTACAAAGCTAGATTAATAGCAAAGGGGTGTAGTTAGAAGGAGGGTATGGATTATAATGATATTTTCTCTCCAGTTCTGAAACACTCCTCCGTTCACATTGTGTTATCCATGGTAGCTAAACTTAACTTAGAGATTGAACAACTTAATGTTAAGATAACCTTCCTTCATGGTGAGTTGGAGAAAGACATCTATATGGAGCAACCAGAAGACTCTGAAGTGATTGGAAAGGAGGGTCTAGCTTGTGAATTAAAAAGATCGCTTTATGGTTTAAAGCAATCACCTGGACGGTGGTACAAGTGCTTTGATGCTTTTATGGTTAATTCAGGTTACAAGCGAAGTTCTTCTGACTATTATGTTTACTACAAAATTCTAGAAGATGGTTCACATACTATTTTATTGTTATATGTTGATGATAATCACCTATATATGTTGATGATATGGTAAAAACATGGAGAATGTCTTGGAATTGAAGACCAAGCTTGGTGTTAAATTTGATTTGAAGGATCTTGGAAGGGCTAAGAAGATCCTTGGGATAGAAATTATCAAAGACATAAATAAATGCAAGCTATGGGCTTCTCAAAGGAAGTATATTCTAAAGATTTTGGAAAGGTTTGAGATGTCAAATGCTAAATTAGTTCAAACACTGCTTGTACAACATTTCAAATTGTCAGCAGATTTGTCACCAAGAACTGATGAAGATAGAGAGCATATGTCACACATGCCATATAGTAGTGTTGTTGGGAGCTTTATGTATGCAATGGTATGCACTAGGCCTTATATTGCTTACACAGTTAGTTTTGTGAGTAGGTATATGGAAAATCCAGGGAAACAACTCTAGCATGCAGTAGAATGGATTTTTTGATATCTAAGAGGTACTATTGATGTGGGTTTATTGTTTGACAGAGGGTCTTATAGAAATCATTTGGTTGGTTTTGTTGATGTTGATTATGTTGGGGACTTAGAAGGCAATCCTACAGCCTATTGTTGTCTTGTCCACTATTGACGTTGAGTATATGGCAGCAGTGGAGGGTGCTAAAGAGGCTATTTGGTTAACAAGTTTTGTTAACGAATTGTTTTTGCAACAAGACAAATCAATCTTATTGTGTGATAGTCAAAGTGCAATTCACCTAGTAAAGAATCAAGTGCACCATGGAAGAACAAAGCATATATATGTGAAATTTCATTGGATTTGAAAGATAGTTTCCAATGACAAAGTACACTTGGATAAGGTGAACACACATGAAAATATAGATGATATTCTTATCGAGCCTGTTACTACAAACAAGTTTAGGCATTGGGTGGTTTGTCTTGGATATGAGATAAGAGGAGATGCTCCTATGGAGCAAGAGTGACACCTCATGGATTATGAGGTGTGAGTTCATTGGTGATCTGTGTGAGTGAGTTACTTGACATGAAGGACTCTTTATTTCGATTACAAGCCAAGGTGGAGAGTGTTGGGTTTATGGGGTTTCATCAAGGATATTTTTGAGAAATCTTATAAATGTAACTTGTGTTATGTCTTGTAATCTCAGCCATTGGAGATAACTAAGATCCAAGGGCTTGTATCTATTAGGTTTTCCCTTTTTGTTGTTTCTTTTTACTTCTGAGAAAAAAAAAGGTATGAAGAAGACTCGAGGGAAGCAGGCAAGAACGTAAGAGAAAAAGAAGGGTTGTAGGAGAGCCATTGTAACTCTATTAGAAGCTTCTATAGTGGATTTCTTACTCTTTAAAGTCCGTGGACATAGACTAAAGTGCTAAACCACGTAAACCTAGTGTTCTCTCTCCATTTCTCTTCCATTTTTCTTTATGAGTTCGGTGTGTTAAACTTCAGCTCTTGTATGTTTGTTATGCTTGAATGCACTAGTCCTTTAGCATTGTTTGAAACATTCACAGATCCCAAGTCTTTGTTATGACCAGCATGATACTTTAGCAATCAGCTGGTTGGCACCTTGCACCCAAGGGAATATCAACACTTTGAACTTTGTGCACATATATATTTTTCTCTTTCTAGAATGTGCGAAAGGGGTCGGTTTAACAGCTATTTTGTTTAACATTAAAAAAATAACTTGTGGAAAAAGCTTGAAAAAGGCATATTGGCCACCCAAGGATTCGCTCAATACGGGAGGAATTTTTTAAACTATCCCTAAGGTTTAGGAAATTGACTAACTCTACCCCTACTATTTCAGTATTGTCTTAAAGTACCCCTACTGTTTATGACAATTGTCTAAAACTGCCCTTACCGTTAACTTTCCGTCACACTTAATCACATATGACATCACGTGACCATTTTTTTCAAAAATTCCAAAAATACCTTTTGAAATCTTTCTCTCCTTCTCACTCTCCCTCACTTCCTTCACACACGTGGACTAAAAACGAGGCCATTGACGTCGTTGCAACCTTAGGCTGTGGTTCTTATCTCTCATCTCTAGTTCTGGTTTTCACTTGGTCTCTCTCTCACTCTCTCTCTCACCGGGCATGGAAGTCCACGACTGGCCCACCCAAACATATCTCGCACTTGATAAATTAGGTTTTTGACTTTCTCCGGTTTCCTTGATCATTGTTACAATTCTTAGCTGCGGTGATCTACCCGACATCCCCTTACTTGGCCACTCTCTCTCATTTCCTTCTCTCCCTTTCAGTTTCTCTCAATTGATCCCTCCAATTCTATCCATCTCTTTAATTTCCCTCTCATCTTAAACTCCCAAGCACCCACAAAGCCTTGTTCATCGTCGTCCCTAATGTGTGGTCTTCATTTAACCTATGAAGATAACTAGGAATCATAATCATTCATTGATTTCAGGTAGACTGCCTGAAATCGTCGTCCTTGTTCATCGATTTCATTATGGGACTCTCAAATCACCTATCATTCTTCAACCCAAAACCCTAATATGAACAACTTCGAAGCATATAAACATTAAACCAAATCAAGAAATGATCTGGAAAGCCTAACACTAATGATAGAGCAAGATATTGAAGAAATTGGAGTAGAAAGATTTCGTACTCTTTCAGGTGAACCAAGGGGACGCCAGAAAGTATAACGGGAATCTGATGAAGTTGATTTCACAGAAAATATAGTTGTGCCTTGCCTGAATATTCTTTCGGTTCCAGTTTTACATTAGGTCCCTCCATTGCATCTTCCCCATTACACAAAATCTGAAACAAGGTAGCGAAAAAATCCGATTTTGCAAAGCTCCAAAACCCTTCAGCACCTTAAACTTTCTTAGTTTAGATTCAAATCTCAAAACATCTTCCTCAGAACTACTTGAGACTGCTAGATCTGCTACCAGAAATTTCAGCAAATTTTTCCTGAAACTCGTCCTCTAAAACATCAACCGAAAACCTTAAAAGCCAAACTTTTGAATAGTACATGAAATCCAAGCCCATCGATCATGTAAGTTGTTTTCTTTCATTCCTTTAGATGAGTTTAAGGAAGCATCACCGGTAGTCTTTAATCAACCAGTTCTTTTATTTATTTATTTTTCAGTCATGATTTTGTGTTTTCATCAGTTGGTTTTTGATCCATCACGATCTCTCAAGCTCAGCTTCGGAGTCGCAGCAGAGCTGGTGACAGTGGCTCAACTCCAGCACCGGAATCTTGTCCAGCTCAGGGGGTCAACTTCAGCACCGGAATCTTGTCCGGCTCAGGGGAGTACATGGCAGAGAAAGGGGAGCGGTTTGAGAATACTTTTGCAGTAGAGGTGGTGGCGGTGGCTCAACTCCAGCACCGGAATCTTGTTTGAATCAAGGGATCAACTCCAGATAAGGGCATGGTTGCCATGAATTTGGACGGGTTCCTCCCTCACCTCTTTCCCCATCCCCATTTGTGGCTTGGATTCCACCGCCTGCTCTGCCATTATAGAAGCTAGAGACAAAATGAAGATCTGAAAGATGCAATTTCTTCAATATCTTGCTCTGTCATCGGCGTTAGGCTTTCAAAAATGAATTTTTGCACATCTCCGTTAAATCTTAAGATGACGACAATTATCAGACACAATAAGAGTATTTTAAGACAATACTAAAAGAGTAGGGGTAGAATTAATCAATTTCCAAAAATTTGCCCTACTTTAAATCGGTCATATCTCATTTATGCCTCGTCATCTCGTGTTCCCTCTACGGCACAAATCGGGAGAGGATTATGATAATGGCCGATCGAGTTCTCAGCCTCATCCTTTGTCTTTCTTACCAACTAGGCAACTACTAATGACAGTTCGCAATTCTTACTACAAGTTGTTGTTTGGAATGTTCCCCATCCGAAGAGATAGCTGACCAATCAAACGCTCTGGACTCTGAATTGGGCACCTTTTTTTGGCATATCGTTCTATAATATGGTGTTGTTAACAGTGAGGATCCTGAGTATATTCTTGGTCCTTCTAGGCCCAAAAAACAGGGTAAATGAGTATATCCTTGGTCTGACCAATCAAAGTATTTCCATTTCTCCCATCTACAGCAAGTTATTATAATTATATAGCTCTTTGTCTTTTTTTTTTTTTGATGTAAATAAGAATTCATATCCGTTAGATGGAAAATTTCATTCTTAGAGGTGAAAATTCATATTTGTAGTCTTGTTCTGGATAACTTCATATACAAGCATTTAAATTGACAGATTGGCACATCTAATTCTGAATAATATAAACTCTGTATTTCTCTCAGCAAATTCCAAAAATAGCACTTAAAAAATTTACTGTACCACTAGAAACTAGAATGGAATTACTAGTTTTACCCAATATAAAGGTTGATAAAATGACTCTAGTTGTATGACTCCACTGCAGAGGAATATGTTCAAATGACACATCAAACGAAAGAGGGGGAAGCACAAAGAAAATAAAACAGAATATATAGTTCATCTTTGCACATTTTAGACATGAATTGCACATAATTTACTTGACCTTCTGCAAACTTCTTAAGGTGGTTAGACCTGAGTCTAAATCCATTTTCCATATCCAAGATGTGCCTCATTGATTGGCTGGTTTGAAATGATGAATCAATCGGCCACACCACTGTACTGAACTTAGGGCTCAAGTAAACAATAAGCCAGTATTTATCATTTAGGCTCCATTTGGAAAGAGTATTATAAATACAAATCTGTAATACATACAAAATACAAGGTTTTGCAGTTTACATATTTGTATTTGTGTTCTTTCCAAACTGAGCCTTAATTTCTCTTTACTGAAAGAAATTGTGGCACAGCCATTTGTGATTCTGCCTGTACAGGGTTTTCTCTGTCAAGCATTGCATACAAAAGAACATGCAATCAGCCGAAGAATAACATAGAGTGAACACTCATTAAGCTTATCCCAATTAGCCCCTAACTTTTAGAACTAATTTAAAAGCATAAGCTTCCTTCTTCAGCTAGCACATAGAATGTAGCCTGTGATAGGGTCGATCAACATTATCATCACCCATACCTTATCCCAACTATATGGGGTCTCGGCTACATGAATCCCGTTTTGTCAATCCGTTTTATTTAAAGTTATTTCTACTATTAAATTATTAGTATTTAAATATTACTATTTTTATTCATGTCCTTTTTGGTCGGCCCCAAATTCTTCAGGTAATAGGTTCCGTTCCATGCAATGACAAATACACATTCATTTGACCACAAAAATATCCTCTTGAAGTAGGTTTTTTCCTTCAATTCCACAAGATTCAGTTTGGAAGGAGTACAAATACAAATATGTACTATGCAAATACATACAAAATATAGGGTTTTGTACTGTTCGTATTTGTATTTGTACTCCTTCCAAGCTGAGCCTAGGTGATGGATTAACCTCCCATATAAGGAATGATTCGTTACAATCCAACTCCAACCTGCTGCTATAGTTTTGTATCTAATGGTTTGGTTCCTATTAAGTTAATAAACTAATAGAAATGTCATGCCTACTACAAGGCAATATTTATATCATATATAATCAGATTTATTTGGGAAAACCAAGGCCATCACTTGTTTTGGGAATTAAGGGTCTGTTTAGTTCATAATCAGAATCGGAATCAGAATTGAAATCCTCTGAAATTGTAAACGGAATGGTCCATTCCCATGGTCTGTTTGGTTCAGATAAGAATGTGAATGGGAATGGGAATTAAAATCAGCAGGAATGGGATTTCATTCCCAAAGGAGGGGCAGGGAATGGCTGTTCCCTCAAATGAGAGAATGCCACTCCAACAGAAATGGGAATGAAATTCCAATTCCACCCAACCAAATAGTTGGAATCGGAATAGCCCATTCCAATTCTGATTCCATACGCTTATTCTCGCGAACCAAACGGGCCTAAATATATGTCAAAATGCTTTAACTTATAACTTCTTTAAAGTGATCTGCACAGTTCTTGTAGGGGCAAATCCGAGATAATATTGACATCTACATTTGAAGCATATATAGTATGGTATCAGTCCCTATTGCCATCTGCATTATTATTGGGGTAGAAGGGAGGGGACAGACCAGGGTGCATGTGAAAGCCCACTAGCAGTTCCATGGGTTTGATCCCATGCCTCCTTTTAAAAAGTGACCCTCTCAATTACTGGGTCATTGGTTATCCACAATATTGTCCATGTTTAAAAGAAAAGTAAGCGGCATACTTCCAATTTGATAAATACATATCTTCCTTTGATGTTGCCACTTTTATAGAAAGAAAATATCTAAGCTGGCTACAGTTTTTTATGTGTAAATGCTGCTGAAAATATTAATTCCGGATTATATATGTCTGTATATAGTAGAAACACCAAATTTAACGTTTTCTGAAAAAATAACAATGGTACCAAACACAATCTAAATGAAAATCAAATTAGCTGTTTGGCCATACCTGAGTCCATAGCTTGTTATTAAGACCATACAAATTAGCCGTTTTCTGTAAATTCATAAAACTATATGTATTGAAAGGAGGCTGCACGCCTCCCACATTCTTCTGCTTCCTCTTAAATTATAAGGGATTTGTGTTCCTCATCAAGCATCTTTTGTTCTATTAGTACTTCTTTTATTTATTTTTATTTAATTAAAAATTTGAAAAGTTCACATCTTCTTTTACTCCATTGTTTTCTAATTTGCAGAATTTGTTATGGAACCTTCTCCCAAATATATGGGGTTGGCTACATGAATTTTGTTCCACCATTCCATTATATTCAGTGCTATATGTATTATTAAACTATGAACCCTTCACTTATTTCTCACTATTTCAATTCATGTTATGTTTAGATATTCATATTATATCCATATTAGATATTTTTGTTTATAAAAAACATAATTTTTTGTAAAAAAAAATCTTAATATCCTTTTCTTAGTCTTAGTACACTAATTGTTATGATTGAGTCTCCGTAATGAGAAATAATGAGTTTGGTTGATGTTTCATTCTCAGATTTAGGCCATTGATGATAATCGTCCTTAATCGGAAGTAGCCTTGAAAACAAAAGGGGGAAAAGCCCAAAAGATTTGTTCCGTAACCGTAAAAGCCCAGGACTCACTCCATCAGTTAAGGGGTGTTCATGGACCAGGTTTGAGTTGGATCCATTCAAATCAAAATCAATTTGAACGGATTGAATGGATTAATAAAACATGAAATATTATTGGATTGGATTCGACCTGATCCATTTGTAATAGGTTTATATTGTACTAGGTTGAATTGAACCAATATCTGGTTCACCGGCATAAGATAAGAGTATAGGTATCAATGGACCAAGTGTGGGTTAGACCCAATCTAAATTAAGACCAATTTGAACAGTTTAGATGGTCCATACATTGAATCGGACCATCTGGAATGGTCCAAAGTATTCTTCGGATTGGATTGGACATGATCCATCTATAATAAATTCATAATGGACCAGGTCAGATTGAACCAATATTCGGTCCATTGACAGCCCTACCGTCAGTATAAAGTTTAATCCAATTCGCTTGAGTGTAAGACCTGTTATGGAGACTGTTCAACATGATTAGTGTTAACATGTGAATTCAATTGCAAATACATGGGACATATGTATTCATAATTCATTTTTTTTGTTTTCCATAAAATCCCCGTGGTATGATAGAAGAAAATTTGCAGATCGGTCAGCTTCAATGCCAAGGGTAAAAGACAAAATTGACCACTTAATAAAACAAGAAATTGTAGTCCGTTGCCTTGCCTTTGCGGAAAAGAAATTTCATTTGGTTGAATTGTATTATTGGCGCTTGGAACCACACTTAACAACCCCCTCCCCCCAAAAGAAACAAGACAAAACAAAAAAAAGGATCATCTCTTCTTACCCCTAATACTGTGTTTGGTTTGAAGTAAAAAGTAGAGAAAGGAAGGGAAACGTAGGGAAATTTATACAAACCTAAATGTTCTGTATAGGTTTTTCTACATTTTTCTTCCTTTCCCTATCTTTTCTTTCAAACCAAAAATATTTTATTTGTTTGTAATGCAGTTTTATTTACACCAATACAAATAATTGCATTGGAGTACAAGCAAGAGAAATAAAAATTGCATTCCCATGAATTTGCACCAGACCAAAATGAAATTGCATTAGAAACAAATTGTTGTTAATTAATTTTCTAGAGGGCCTTTTTATTGCATTTGCAATTCCAAAGAGATTAGGCTTTTTTTTTTGGCAAACAAAGAGATCAGGCTTATGGAATAAACTTGTCAATGGATACCGAATTGATTGGATCCCTAACCCACTGTTAGAGATTAGGCTTTTTTTTGGCAAACAAAGAGATCAGGCTTATGGAATAAACTTGTCAATGGATACCGAATTGATTGGATCCCTAACCTACTGTTCCCATGGTGGATTCCAAATCTGCTCTGTTTTGATAATTTGGATTAATTGAATGTAATGGCTGTTCAGCAGGCTGTAGAACCAATGATGATATTCCATGATAATAATAATTTCATAAGCCCCTCTGTAAGAGATATGGGTCCAATGTATTTTATTATTGACATAGAAAATTATAATTGCTTCTACAATCCACTGAACACCTATCATGCTCAGCTAATCCTTCCTTGATTGAACCGATGCAACCGATGTATGTATATATTTTATATTTTATAATATAAAGATGGTATTTTTGCATATTTCACAAATAGACCTATTCATGAATCGGGTTTAGACTTAGTTTTTGTCAAAATTCTAATGTGCCTGGCCTTAAGCCCGAGCCTGAAATAGTACAAAATTGGACCCAAAGCCCAGCCTGTGAACAGGTCTATTCACAAATTGAATCAGATCCCAACAAATTAACTAAAAATTAGACCTGAGGGGTTGGGTGGGTCGGGTTCGGGTTGGGTTATCAAATGCTAGACCCTAACCCTAAATGTCCGGGTTAGGGTTGACCCATGAGTCAATTTGGGTCATCCCAAAAAATAACTGAAATTTAAAAAAATAAAAAAAAAACTACATGAAAAATGCCAAAATTAAAGGAATTAACCTTAAAATTCCAAATATAAAATAAAAAACGTGAATATTTAACAATTTAAAGAGTAAAGACTAAATAAAAAAGTAAAGAGTGAAAACTTCTAGCAGTGCTTAAATAGTCCCAATTAAACTTGACAATCAAATCAACGGGTTGATCCATGACCCAATCCAACCCAACCAACTCAATTTTTTCGGATTAAATTAAGTCGGGTCATTTTCACATTCACATAACTAAATATAAGACCCTAATCCTATTTTTTCGGGTTGGATTGGATCGGGTTCGCGGGTTGAATCAACTTTTTGCCATATCTACTTAAAATGCTATTTCTTTATTTCTTTTTACTTCCTTAGCTTTGGTATGGGAAGGTGGAATAATCCGATCGGCAGCTAGTGGACGGCAGCACGAGTGAAAAACTCTTGTTGAAATTATCGTCATATGCTTTGCGTGCATATGTGCCTCGAATATCAGGATTCGGTACCCCCGTCCGGTGGGAATTCATTAAAACTTTTCGGGATTCTAAGCTGCCTGGAATATTTCTTTAGTAGTGTCTGACACATTTTACGTGCATATGTTCCTGCAATGTGGCTGGATGAGGTCATAAATTAATGAGTACTGAACGAATCCATGGACAAACTTCTCTTTTCCTTTTTATTGACATGTTGGGA
Source organism: Nelumbo nucifera (assembly GCF_055504915.1). Classification (NCBI taxonomy): domain Eukaryota; kingdom Viridiplantae; phylum Streptophyta; class Magnoliopsida; order Proteales; family Nelumbonaceae; genus Nelumbo; species Nelumbo nucifera. The sequence goes on from NC_142649.1 coordinate 62,856,931, forward strand.
TACTATCTTTACATGCTCTACAAATATCTATATATTATTATAAATTAAAGGTGAAAGATTGGCTTTGTTGCTTCTTTTTCTCCTTTCATTATAATTAAAAATTATAATCATGATTAGTATTAATTACTATTAATTATAACATTGTGCATGCAAAGCACACAAGAAGGAAAATGCAATAAGTGTGTGTAACACATTATAGGTATGAATATGCTTTTTCTCTCTTTGGTATTATCGCTTGGGTTTTTCAAAGCTTATTTGGATGATATTTGCTTGTTTTTTTTTTTATTTTTTTCAAAACTAGTTTAAATTTTGATGCAAAATGGTTATTAGACTCTAAACCCACCACTCACGTGTAAACAGTACAGACAATAAATTAGGTTTTAGGTCTACATAATTTGTCCATTTAGATGGGTAGGGAGTGAGAGGAATGTTTACTTTGAATTAAAAAAACAGAAATATTAAAGAAATTAAAATGGAAAATCATTTTCTCCAATCAAACAAATTAAGTTTTTTAATATAAAAAGTCCAAATTAAAGTATATAACAACTTGTCCACATTCAACAACTAGTACACATGATTAAAGAAATTAATGTAAAATGTTTTGGCTGTCCACATTCAACAACTTGTACACAGCCTCTCTCCAGATGACAAGTTAGTGCATGATGATCTCATGCTTTCAATACTGTATGGACTAACATGCCATTGAAAGAGGGCCCTGTGGACAGCACATACCGTTAATCATGAATAGCCAGAATCATGAGATAAGTTCCTTAATAGGGTGGTGTGGGTCAGAATTTTTAGGCCCAAAGTAGTATTGGTGTAGGTGCCAGCTCAGAATTAATGTTAATTTACGGGTGGACGTTAGTGTATAGATTGTGGATTGTTGATATTTTGAATGTTTATAGCTCTACAGTGAAAATCAGAAATTTGTATTGGACTTGTCCGTACTCTATCAAAGAAAATTAGTAAAAAAATACCACAAATGCCCTCATAAATGAGAGTAGGGAGACTATCTTGTGGTGAGAGACCTTTCACCTCCCTACACTCTTCTTTCAGTCTTTTATATATAGAGATAGATGATAAGACCTAATTACAATTGACAGTCAATACTTTGACAACAAACCTACTTATTTGTTAATTTGTTAAATCTGATTCTGGCCCAATTAAAGTAATGTTGGGGTTAGAATTTTTAGGCCCAAAGTAGTGTTGGGGTAGGTGCCAGCTCGGAACTGATGCCAATTTACAGGCGGGTGTTGGTGCATAAAGTATGAATTGTTAACATTTTGAATGTTTATAGCTCTGCAGTGGAAATCAGAAATCTGCATTGGGCCTGTTCGTACTTTCCGAAGAAAAATTAAAAAAGAAAATACCATAAATGCCCTCATAAATGAGAGAAAGGAGACTATCTTGTGGTGAGAGACCTTTCACCTCCCTACACTCTTCTTTCAGTCTTTTATATATAGAGATAGATGATAAGACCTAATTACAATTGGCAGTTAATACTTTGAACCTGTATTTTGACAACAAACCTACTTATTTGTTAATTTGTTAAATCTGACCCTAGCCCAATTAAAGTAGTGTTGGGGTCAGAATTTTTAGGACCAAAGTAATGTTGGGGTAGGTACCAGCTCGGAATTGATGTTAATTTACGGGTAGATGTTGATGCATAAAATATGGATTATTGACATTTTGAATGTTTATAGTTCTGCAGTAGAAATCAGAAATCTGCATTGGACTTATTCATACTTTTTCGAAGAAAAAATAGTGAAGAAAATACCATAAATGCCCTCATAAATGAGAGAAGGGAGACTATCTTGTGGTGAGAGACCTTTCACCTCCCTACACTCTTCTTTCAGTCTTTTATATATAGAGATAGATGATAAGACCTAATTACAATTGACAGTTAATACTTTGAACCTGTATTTTGACAACAAACCTACTTATTTATTAATTTGTTAAATCTGATCCTAGCCCAATTAAAGTCGGAATATATACTATTTCTTAGTTCTGACGGATTGACCATCTGGTCTAGAAAGAGTAACAATATTAAATCCAAAGTCCAAACAGATCCTACACGATTATTACTACAGGATATATTAGAGCCAATGTTGGAGAATCTTTACAGTTTTCTTCTCGTGTTTCGTTATTTGGCTTTGCATAATTGCCAACAGAGATAGATGCAACTAGAATCCAATAGGAGAAGAGCTCCCTGTTCACCAAAAATCTTCTGTTTTGACTCCACTGGACCATCTTATTGACAAACCATCAAACAATGGTTTTGGTCCATTTTGGCAAGGGACCTGGTTTTTTTATTTCTTTTGTATAAGAGAGAGAAATAAGAGAGATTTGATTGAAGATGCAAGTCAGATGGATCGGTGTAAGATGGTTGAAGGGGGATGTGGTTGATCCCATTTATATAACTGATTCATTTTTGTTTGAGCACTAAGATATTCCTCTTGATAGGGGTGGTAATTTGTATTCTTTTGAATCGACAAGAATATAATATGATTAATTAATTGTGTCAAATAATGAAATATGAATTTGACAAATTTATTGTATATGTAAATGATATAAATCGTATAACATAAATTAATACAATTAACCTATTTATTTCTTTACTAAATGACACGTATAATCTGAATTAATTCTAAATCCACATGATTAACTTATTTAAATTAAACAATAAATATATTTAAATAATAAAATAAATATTTAATAAAAACCATTCAATGTAATACTTACCTTATTTCATCCAAATACTATTATATGATCTAATACTTGAAACTTCTGGTCATAAATAAGTCATTTTCAATTTAAGTGGATCAACTCAAATTGATACATTTATTAATTATGTTAAATGGGTTGGCATAATTTTGATACGAACACAATTAAGATAAACCTAAACCCATTAATTTCGTATCGTATTTGAGTTGTGTTCACATGTCATTTTAAATATTTCCAACCCTACTTGTGAGTTGGATGCAATTTGGGCTTGGTTAGCCTGAATTAGGTTGAAGCTTGGGTTAGAGTTGAAAAATATTTAGGATAATCTAATTTAACTTGAGAGCGAATTAACTAGACTTAATAAGCTATATTTTGAGCTGTCGAACCAATCATAACACCCCCACACCAGCCATAAGTGGTGGGCTATATGCACTTTATGGTTGGCTTGGGGCATTATGATTCGTCTTAGGGCCGAAAATGCAACTATCATGTTCAGCTAATCCATTGTCATTTAACTTTGAGTTGGGTTAGCAATTAGAATCAAGGGTGAACTAATTTAACTTTTTTTCTAACTTAATTCCATTGTATCTTGTATGCATAAACAATATAATAACATCCATTGATTAATTTATCCCTGAACATTACCAACAATTTTAACTGGCAAGAATTTTATAATATTGTGTTATAATTTAGTATGATACTCTTGTATTACCAGTTTTATCCGTATACAAACTACCCAAAAAATTGTCGTTCTATAAATTACAAAAAAAAGTTACTATTATACATTTAGCAATACTAGTAAGTCTGTGTGTGTTTTATACGTGGCAATTTTTTATGATGAGGATGATTAGGGATACAACTTGAGCAGGTTAGGTTAGGTTGAAGGTCAACCTAGGCCCAACCCTAAAGGTGCAAATTTTGGGCTTGGACCTGACCCAATCCGAGGTTAAGTCCAAGTTTATTAACCCAGACCCAATTTGAGCTTAACCCAACACAACTCAGGTTGGGCATGGGCTCAAGTTGGGGTGGGTTCGGTTTCAAAGAATTTATGTATATATTTTTACGTATTCATCTTTTATGGGATTTATGACCCAATTTAAGAATATAATCATTTGAAAATATGTACAAATTTCATTTGCAAAGAAAAAAAAAGATATTTTATATAAATATAATACACACGCACACACACACACACACACACACACACACACACACACACACACATATATATATATATATATATATATATATATATTCTTAGGTTGGCTCAACTTAGGAACGCTAGGCTTGAGTTTCTAGCCTAGGCCCACCCCACAACCCAAAAACTCAGGCCTAAACCAGGCAAAAACTCGAGTTTGGTTAAGTCGGACTTAGGTTGGATTTGCCCAAGTTGCACCCCTAATGATGACAAAAAATAATATGTTTAAAAAATTCTATAATTTTTTTTTATATTTCTGTGTTTATAAAAATTATTTTTATTTGTCACACTTATTTTTGTTTAATATGATGAGCATATGATATTAGAGAAGTGCCCAAATGTTTTACAACTTTTTTTGTATCTTTATACTTTTTGTGTATTTTTATATTTTTTAATCATTACTATTTAACTATGACATCAAGGATTGCCACATTTTGTTGACTCACCACCAAATAGGAAAACAACTCCATTTTTTAGTTGGTTTTAAATTTGTATTTTATTTGTATCATCAATAAAAATAATTGTTCTTTGTCACACTTATTTTTTTTAATGTGGTTAATTAATATAGGATTCAATGAAAGAATGCGAATTAATACCCTAAACATAAGACTTGATAAGAGGAATTGAATGAGGAGAAATGTAGCAATTAAAATTACATTTTGTGGCCTCAAAATTAGAGAGACCAAATTCAAGAATAGGGATATTTTAGTCAAGAATAAGGCCCAATAAAATGTTAATAGGAGTTAATGCTTTAATATAAGACTTAGAGGGATTTGATTGAGGAGACAAGTGGTTGTTCAAATTACATTTTTGTCCTTACAATCAAAGATGGATTTGAAAAAAGCCAAGCCAACCCAAATCCAACCCGAGCCCAATCTAATATTAGGGTTAGAGATGATGACTCTACAACCAAAGTCAAAGTCAAGTAGATTGACCTCAAACCCGGCCTAACCTTGCATGATTTCCACCCCAACCCTTATATGACAATGTATGGTTTCTAAGAGCAATTACAAGTATCTCTGCACTAAAAAAAATAAACGGTCAATAATAAATTACCACTAGCTTTGGGACTTGGAGTAGTAATACTTAACCCCTTAAATTTTCATGTACAGCAAAGACCCCTGAGCTTTCATGTTCCAACATTTTTGCCCCCTTTATTAGCATTTCATCAATTACGGAATTACTTTTTTTTTTTAAAAAAAAAAGCTCATTTGATTGTTTTGTGCATTTTAAACATTTTCCAAATCCCTAAAGTATCCTTTCACTTATATAAGAGAGAGAGAGAGAGAGAGAGAGTACAAATCAGTTTAGTCATCAACACATTGTTAACAAAGGTGAGGTTAGCTACTTTTACCCTACCCATTTTCTTCATTTTGAAATAACATATTTTCCCCCATGTGAAATTTGAAAAGGCATTTTAGTAAGGTATTTTTGCAAAATAATTGACCAAGTTTGGTCAATTGACAATTTTGATTGTTTCATAAATAATATTGAATCTAGTGAATGGGAGAAAACATAGACATTTTATGATGAAATTACCCTTTTGTTAAAAACAGGATTAATCCAAATCCAAAAAACATTCATGTTTCATCATCTTCTCCAAAGTTCGAGTTCGAGTGATTTGGGGTCCCATTCTCTGTCCAAGTTCAAGTTTGAGTAATTTGGGGTTGCATTCTCCATCCAAGTTCGAGTTTGAGTTCAAAATTACCCTATTTCAACTAGAGGGGTTTCTTCTTCTCACAAACTTCAGAGATAGCAAGGAGGGGTTTCTTCTTCTAACCTTGAAGGCTCCATTTTTCGAAGTTCAATCCTATATTTGTTCGCACTTTCCAGCAATAGGGTGTAAACATTAATCTGAGCTTATTATCATCTCTCAAAGGTATTGTATTTCTTACTTTGATTTTGTTATTCAAGTTTTATTACAAACAAACACTTAGTTTGATTTTGTATCCTGTGTTTTCTTTATTTATTTTCTTGTTTCTCCATTTGATAGGTGTAGTCTCGAAGGAAGATGAACGTAGGCTTTATTTTTTTTCTTGTTTCTTATTTCTTGTTTCTCCACATATTTTTAATAGGCCTGACGGAAATTATACATATTTTATTTTTTTAGTTTGCTGCTTCTTTGTATTTGTATTTCATTGTTTAAGTAATTGATGTAATTCCTTGGTCAAATTTTGCAAAATGTACGTAAGAAATAAGACTTATAAAACCTGCTCCTGTTAGAAACAAGGAAATGCTAGAAAAGTATCTCATAAAAGAAGAATGCTATTGAAAAATTTGACAAACCTGCTCCTGTTTCTCATGAATTTCCTTAATAAATGCATGTTTCTTAAATGCAAAGTGTAAGTAGATATCTTGAGAAGCTTTTTTGAGTAGGGTCCATTTGAACTGGAGAACAAAATTGGGTGTATTTATAAAAAAAAAAAAAAAGTAGATAGATGGTGTTTGTATTCAGGGGATACAAAATTGGGTGTGCAAGTTATAAGACCAATTCCATAAGTGTTCAGATGCATCTTTGGGTTAAGGGATTTTTGAAGGTTACTACACCTGTTTTAAGGGATTTTAATAAAACCTTTTATTTTATGATAAAATAACATTAATTCCTTGCATTTATTGGTTTATCCCCCCATAAAATAATATAAAATAGCTTAAAATTCACAATAGAGAGTTGAAGGTTCTACAACCTATAATATTGCTTTCTTCCCCATATGGAAAAGCATCTTTATCCTCCTAAATAACTGAAGACCTAGAAGCCACAAGTTCTAGAAGTAAAACAAGGAGAAAGAAATTGGTGTTGCCTTGGGAGTATGGCAAGTAGAAGAAACTTAGGAAGAATAGGAGGGCTCCCCGTTGGAGGTACACATATACTTGCTGATTTCCAGATATTGTATGTGTTGCTTAATGGTGGAATGATGTGGAATGTACATCATTCCTTTGATTTGGTTCTAGGAGTGACATCAGCAAATTACCTTTTTTTTTTGTCTCTTCTGTCACACATAAGTGGTCAGTCTCTTTCTAAAACTTTTAGTAACTATCCATTACAATCCTTGTCATTGCTGTTATTCACCCAATATCTTCCTACATTTTTTTGCTTTATAATAGAACTTGTATATGAAAACACTATGACCTTAAATTACAGTATTTAAAACAGGATCTCTTGGTCTATCCTTGAAAAAGATATTTCTTCAAGGAGTTCTAAGTCTTGTTGCGTTGCTTGCAATGAAGTTAAGAAACAAGTAATATACTAAAATGGTTTTTAAGTCTGTAAACTATCATCCGGTCTGTTTAGTGTTTCAAAATTGCAAACTATCATCCGGTCTGTTTAGTGTCGGATGGTTTCTAAGTCTGTAAAACACCACCCAGTCTGTTTAGTGCCAAATGGTTTTTAAGTTTGCAAAACACCATTCAGCCTATGTAATACCTAATGTTTTTCAACTCTAGAAAACACTATCCGGTTTGTGTAATGCTAGATGGTTTCCAACTCTGTAATAAACCATCTACTCTTTCCCTTGTCGGATGGAGTATACTATGAATACGATTCATATACTACTTTTATGGAATACTGGGATTTATATGTTTTAGGGTGTAAATACTCTTTATCAACCGAGGGGTTGAAGTTGACAATCGAGAATTGAAAATTCAGAACTACAATAAAGCATCCAGTGTAATGCTAGATGGTTTCCAACTCTATAATAAACCATCCAGTCTTTCCCTTGTCGAATAGTATATACACTTATGAGAATCATATACTATTTGTATGGAATGTTGGGATTTATATGATTTTTATGGTGTAAATACTATTTTATCACCTGAGGGGCTGAAGTTGACAATTGAGAAATGAAAATTCAAAACTACAATAAAGCATCCGACCTGTGTAATGCCATATGGTTTCCAACTCTGTAATAAACCATCTACTCTTTCCCTTGTCGGATGGAGTATACCATGAGTACGATTCATATACTACTTTTATGGAATACTGGGATTTATATGTTTTAGGGTGTAAATACTCTTTTATCAATCGAGGGGTTGAAGTTGACAATCGAGAATTGAAAATTCAAAACTACAATAAAGCATCTAGTGTAATGCTAGATGGTTTCCAACTCTATAATAAACCATCCAGTCTTTCCCTTGTCGAATAGTGTATACACTTATGAGAATCATATACTATTTGTATGGAATGTTGGGATTTATATGATTTTTATGGTGTAAATACTATTTTATCACCTGAGGGGCTGAAGTTGACAATTGAGAATTGAAAATTCAAAACTGCAATAAAGCATCTGATCTGTGTAATGCCATATGGTTTCCAACTCTGTAATCAACCATCCGGTCTTTCCCTTGTTAGATGATTTATACACTTGTGAGAATCATATACTACTTTTATGAAACGTTGGAATTTATATGATTTTTAGGGTGCAAATACTATTTTATCACCTGAGAGGCTGAAATTTACAACTACACTTGAAAATTAAAAATGCAATAAACCATCCAGTCTGTATAAATGCCGGATGGTTTCAAATTTTGTAAAGCACCATTCGATATTCCCCATGTTGGATGGTTTTCAATTCTATTAAACAGTACCCAGGTTGCTCCATATCAAATGGTCTAGGCACAAAATATGCTCTTGTTGTTGATCATATAAGTAGATATGTTGTTTGGATATTAATTAGTTTGGAACAAACCAAAACTGGTCCAAATCCAACTAATTAAGATATTCTATCACAATACCTCCCCATAAAGATAAGCATTATGAGCTTTATTCAACTCCCCTGTTGTTTTAGCCAATTTGGCATTATCAACCACCACCTTCTTCTTGTACACTTTCCTAAAGTTCTTTGCAAGGACCAACCTCTTACTGACTGTTCTATTCATGACTCATTGGCCCATATGCCATTGGAGAAGGATGAGAGGGTGGTGACAGTGGTGGCATTTGCTTTTGTTCCCACTAGTATAGTTTGTGACAGTGGTGACAATGGTGGTACACCTTCCTCTTATTGATTATTTTGATCAATATTAACCACTAGTGTAGTTGTCTGTATTTGGTATGCTAGCTGCATAGTGCCAACATGTTGCTACAATGCGGCAATGCCATTGAGGATAGTATTAAACACCATTTATGCTAATAGTATTTTAAGATTTATATAAACATAAAACATAAGAAAAATTTTCATCTTTTATCAAAATATGTACCTTTAGTGTACAATAAATAACCAAACATGTCTTTCATTGTTTCCACTAGTGTATTTTCAATATATGTGCATTTACAAAAAGAACTTATCTCCTTATATGTATTTAACATAACCCCACCCATGTATTAACAAAAAAATTCATTTGGTGCTTCATCTTGATTATAAACAAAAAAAAAAAATCAAAATGAAGAATATATCAATTTCTTAGGCCTTGAAAAGGGGGATTCTTGCATCCCCTTCTATTGTGGCCAAATTCCTTGACTTTCCACAACATATTGACACATGAACCATAGATTGAGACTCAGTCCTCTTTTTCCTAGGTTAGCCTGGTTAGTGCTTTGCATTTGGAGGAAGAACTTTAAGTTCAGATTCAACAGATGGCCATTGCAATTGATCCAATAACGGATGCAAATTTCTTGGTATGTCATGCGATATGTCTCACAAGTAAATCAATCTTCACAATACTCATATATATATATGTGTGTGTGTATCAAAATGCACGATAGGAACATGTAAACTTCTAGAGATTATTGATACAATGAAATCACTTGATATTCATATAAAGAAAATGGAATTGGATTAGTTGAACCTACATCTTGATTAACCTTTTGGATGTACTTCTCACCAAATGGAGTTAGTCGTGTTTTCATTTTTGCACCTTCCAATTGCCTTTTAAAAAATAAATCTGCAACCTTCATTATTGTTTTCTCAACTAATCGTGCAATTGACAACTCTCTTGCTTCTTTTAATGAAAAGTTAAAACTTTCAGACAAGTTTGTCATGTCTATATTGTACCTATTTCCATCAAAATAGGCTCTTGCCCAATGTCTCTTTTCAAGCTTCACTATCCATTCAAAAGCATTTGCATTTATTCCTTTAATTTTTTTCCAAGATTTCATCACATTCCTGCATAGTAAATCCACGAGCTGCCACCCAAAACAATTTTCTCAATGACTCATCTTTGAATGTACCCCAAAAGTTCTCCAAAACATGACGAAGACAGAAACTATGATGTGAACCAAGAAACACCTCGGGAACTCCTTTAAGAAGTTCATGATGTCAATCGGTAATTATTGTGAGGTATGGCTAAAACCACTCCCAACAGCCATTGTTCTCAATCTTGACTATTCCAAATGCAACTAGAATAATACCATTATTTCCATCAACCCCGGAAGCTATTAACAAAGCACCGGGCACAGGCATAGAACCCTTCAGATGTGTCCCATCAATTGGTAGAATTGGCCTTAAATTTTTGTGAAAAGTGCAAATACATGCTCCAAATGCCCAAAAGAAACATGAAAATGTCGAATCATCATTTAGTACAATGTGTGCCACACATCCTTCATCCCTTCAATGCAATTCCTGCATCAAACTTGGCAATTTTGTATATGAGTTTTGAAATGTCCCATCTATCAAATCTAATGCCTTCATTTTAGCCCTTACCACCTTTGAATATGATATTGTAATGCCAAATATTATTTTTATATCTGTGATCATTTCAATTAGTCGAATGTTCCCTTTAGTTTGGATGTTATCCAATATGAAGTTGCTTGACGGTGATCATGACCACCTTTGCGCATATGTATAGAACATGTATGACTTTATTATATTTTGTCACTTTAAAAGTTGGCAAATTATGCAATTTTTTTGGCATGTAAATGCCAAGAATACTCTGCAACAACACACTTCACCGTTATCATTTGTGGGCTTGTATAAATTGGATTGTATTCATGCTTTGTCTTGATTGCATTATCTTGAAGAAAACTTTTCAATGTTGATAAACTTGTAAAAGACTGTCCAACTGATAATTCAAATGAATCACCAAAATTGTTGCTTGTATTTTCATCACCTCCATTGTAATCCATTGCCTTTACAAAAATGTACGTTGGGATCAAAATAATAATCATCAATCAAGTCTTGCTTGAATTCATCTCCATGATGTCCATTTCGAAATTCCATTTCTTGTTGCCCTTTTGTTGCCTCTGCATAATTGAAATCATCTTCACATGTTTCTTGATTAGTTGGGCTTAAACTAAAATCCTCTTGAAATTTTGGTTCATTTTGGCTTAAAATTGGGCTGAATTTATCTTCCAACTCTCTTTCTAGTTGACTTATCAATGCATGGTGGAAGTGTTTTTCTATAGTTGGTTCTTGTGACCTAGGAGATATCAAAGTAAAATAAATTATATTGAATCAATATAAAATAAATAGTCGTTTCTTTAAATAGTATACCTGGGAAGTGATGAAGGAACATAAGATATATTGGACCATCCCTCAACATTATATCTACCACCGGGCTTGGTATTTTTGTTCATGCTCCCAACTCCTAATTGAATTTTAGCTCCAGATTTAATTAAAATAATAAAACATAAATGTTAATTTAAATCAAATAAGTAAAACATGATTCAATAAAGTGATGAATAAAATGCTTAATAATATGAAAAGAATTACTAGAAATGGCAACAGGGCGGGTTTGGGGCAAGGATCATATTCCCTGTCCCTTCCCCGATTTTGAAATTAACCCCCATTGTCGTCCTCGATCCCCACTGGGGATAAAATTTGTCCTCCATCCCCGATCCCCGATGGGGATGGGTTCCCTATAGGGACCCGAATCGCCAAATCTTTTTTAGATAATAGTATTTTTTTGAAAAATAAATTTATTTAAAGCAAATAACAATTTTAAATTATAAATAATGTTTTAAATATGTTTAATATATAAATAATATACATTTAATATATATATATATATATATATATATATAATCAGGATTGGGGTGGGGCGGGGCGGGGACCTCAATCCACATCCCCGATCCTGACTCCGATTGGAGATTCCTATTAATCCCCCTCCCCATCCCCGCCCCACCAAAACAATCACCATCCCTGACCCGATGGGGTTAGGGAAGTCGGGTCCCCGTCAGGGATGGGGAAAATTGCCATCCCTAATGTATACCACGACTATATTACAATGTCGAGGGTATAGATCTATAGCATATTCTAATGCTCGATCATCATCTGCATCTATGGATATCGAAGAATGTTGGTCAAGAAGATATCAACACTTGATTTTTATCATTAACCCCTCCACTAGTTTTCATATTGAATGTAATTTTTGAATAAATTCAACAAAATTGACACCCTTAACAACTTGATCCACCTTGGTATGCCCTGATATATATTCAGAATTATTGGCACTATCCTTTAACTGTCCATCATAGTAACATATCAAAGGCACATATGGCGTGTTATCTTGAGCATGTTGTCCTCGTTCTCCCATATTGCTCTACATAAGTAAAAAAACATAAAATTATTTAAAATTATTCAACATGGGCAATAAGTGTTTGTGAATCAAACACTTTACTATAAAAATGTAATGCTCCAAATTTATTCATAGATGAAGAAATGTGGAAAAAAAATTGTTCTCTTTATTTGTGCTAATGTTCTCACTAAAATTCTTCATCTTAGCAACAACCTTATATATTACATTTTAGAGAACACAATGGATAGAAAACATTACATGAAATTGAGGATACCTACCACCTGTTTCTCTTCTCTATAAAGAAAAGAGGATGCTCGAGGCTTTCCTTATCTATAGTTGTTGATTTGGAGCTCTGTTTTGAAACAAACCAAGCACTAAGGAACTTCAACCGTCAAAATCCTCTGTCATTAACTCAAGACAAAACATATGGAAACTAACGATTGAACATGTATACATTTTCTGATATTGCTTTGAAGATGGAATCTATGCTTCCTAGTTGTAGATTCTGAAATTGCTTTGAAGATGAAATCGATGCTTCCTAGTTGTAGATTCTGATATTGCTTTGAAGATGGAGTTGATGCTTCCTAACCAACTGTAATTTAAATCGATGGAGTCGATGCTTCCCAACCTGCCGTAATTTGAATTGATGCTTAATCAGTTATCTGTGTGAGATGGAGAATGAGAGCCCTCAAATCACTCGAACTTGGAAAAGAACGAATGAAACAAGATTCAGTGGATTATGTTTTTAACAAAAGGGTAATTTTATGATAAAATGTTTATGTTTTCTCCCGCTCACTGAATTCGATATTATTTATGAAACATAACTGAAATTGTCAATTGACCAAACTTGGTCAATTTTTTTTGCAAAGAAACCCTTTTAGTAAATTAATATCTTTTATAAATCTAAAGAACAGAAACTAAATGGATAAAAATAAAATGGTCTTTGTTGCAAATGAAGGTTCAGGGGGCTAAGTTTCATTACCCCAAACCATTGGGTGGTAATCTGTAATCTACCCAAATAAAAACCAAAAGATTTATAGCATTGAAAATGGTACTTTAGAAAATGATCTATTAAGGGTAAAATTGTAATACAAAAACTACAAAGTTCAATTATTGATTGTGCTAACAAGTAAGCTTATGCATGCATTTAATATTTTCTTTATAGAGGACAAAGACTTCCATAAATCATAATTAAATAAAAATTTTAAAATGCCTATAATTTTGACTGTTCAGTCCAACTTTTGGAAATGGTAGAATGAATCTGACCGTGGATTGATGTCAAAATTAACAGGCAGTGCATTATAAGGGGCGGCTATTAATAGACTAGAGATGGCTGTAATTTCAGATTTCTGAGGGTAGTAACAGTCTACTTATCCCTTTTCATATTTATTTGTATTCCGTTTTTTTGCAGGCAACTCAAGCGTACTTTCTCATAAGCTACCATTAGAAAGTAGAAAGTAGAGACTCCATTCCGGTCCGCGTGACTTACTTGCCTTGCCATAAGCCATCTTCTCCATCACCAGGTCATATACTGACTGCATTCCCTTTGCGCTCTCCGCCTCTCTGTCTTAGTCATGGCGGCTCTGAACGGAGCAACAGGTGATCTCAAATCGACCTTTCGCCTGGTATACTCCAAATTGAAATCTCAGCTACTCCAAGATCCCGCTTTCGAGTTCACGGATGATTCTCGTCAATGGGTAGAGCGGGTAACAAAACTCCTCTCCTCTTCTTGTTCTTATTTCTTACCACTCAAGATCTATAGTCCTTAATGTTTTCTTCCCGTTAATATTGTAATTGTTGGTATCTGAATGCTTATTCTCACGCAATTGGATGTGAACGTTTGTTGCTTTATTTGTCGAGTAATCCGAGTAGTTCGTAGGATTCTTTTTCCTGTATCTATGTTATCTTGTCATCTATGCACCAGTTTTTCTTTCTTTCTTTCTTCTTGTTTTCTGAAAAAGGCTTGGAAATGATATCTTTTACTTGCTCTGTTGCTTAAGTCATCGTTCAGAGCTATGATAAATAAACGGTAATCTGTTTGATTAAGCGCGGTATTCTTGGATAAATAGATACGGGACTCCAAGAAGGGGAAGAAAGAATTGTTCTTTTATGAAGTGGATTTGAAAATCATCTCTAATAATGGATTGTGTGTAGCTCAGGAGAGAGCAGAAAAGGGAATGAATAAATGATCCAATTCCAACTTGATAGATTTAGTGCTATGGTTTACAAGGGTATTAGGGCGTGCTTTGTTAGGAAGTGGAAATGGAGATCCGACTTTACTGCATGCATAAACAATTATTGTTACATGATAGAATGCATATTTTCTTAGCTCGGATCATGTTTTGCTTCAAGACTCTACAGAAAAGACTACCTCCTTCATGCCTATGTTCTTGCTAGCTGCTACCATGCTAACAGCCTAACACTACCTTTTCTTTCACAACCTGTTCTCTCTGATTGTTACCACAACAGGAAGGATTTTACTTTACAAATCTCTTTTTATAAGATGTATTGTCATGCAGTTTAAGAAATTTGATGATGACTGTTCTAGTCCATTTCCATGAGGTGGTGTTACTCTTCTCTAACAGCTTGTTAAGAGATTTAATAACTGTGCTAATTTCCAAACATATGCTGCTGATGGTGCTAACACTAGACTTTCTCAACCAAGATATACCATTGCAGCACTACCTTTGTTTTGATTGCACACAGATAACAGATTGCGATTGTCAAAGTGGAACCATTAATTCTGCATGCATACATATTCCCCCTCCCTAAAATTTCTCAAACAAATCAACAGAACAGCAAAAGTTTTGTTCATATTAGCTTACATTACCATTCATTATCATTCTGATCCTCCAAGAGGGTTTATGGTATATATTGTTCTTTCATCTTGCTAATTCATTTGAAGAAAAGCTTTGGGTTTTTATTTCTTGTCTTGCCAATGGTAAAATGGCCTAACTGGTTTTAAGTTCAAGGTACTAGGTTGTAATTATTAGCTCTTTTTGTCATATTGTTTTCTTGAAAACTTTCTATCTATTTTCTATTCATTGTAAACTTAACTTGTTCACATTCTGACCATGTTTGTTTGCACCTTCTGCTGCAGATGTTGGATTATAATGTGCCTGGAGGTGGGAAATTAATTGCTTATACTTGTATCATTTTTTATTTGAGAAAAAAAGGATAAGTTAGTATTCATTACATGATTAGTTATGCATTTGTTTCTGCAAGGAACTGACTAAAATAGGAAGGCATCATCTAAAGAAACATGGTCCAGTCTCACCTTTATAGGTATTGGCAGGAAAGTTGAATCGAGGTCTCTCTGTGATCGATAGCTACAAGCTGCTGAAAGAAGGAAAGGAACTTACAGAAGATGAAATCTTTCTAGCATGCACACTTGGTTGGTGTATTGAATGGGTATAGTATTGGACACAATCCTTGGGCTTTTGACCGTTTGAACTTTTGTTACTAGAACATTCTTATACCCAAAATTTTCCCACCATTTATCTGTTATAGTGCATAGGAATCTTACTCATTGACAAAATACTATGCAGCTTCAGGCTTATTTTCTTGTTCTTGATGATATTATGGACAACTCTCACACACGTCGTGGTCAACCTTGTTGGTTCAGGGTACCCAAGGTATGTGGCCATAGTGAGTATAGCCATGGTGCTTCCGTTGCTTTCTTTTGTGGTGTTACATGCATTTCTATTATCATCCTTTGATTTTTGATTTGGCAGGGAGCATTACTGACTTGTATAAGTTCTTTGTTATAGGTTGGCCTTATTGCTGCAAATGATGGGATACTCCTTCGCAACCATATTCCTAGGATTCTTAGGAGACACTTCAGAGAGAAGCCTTACTATGTGGATCTGTTGGATTTATTTAATGAGGTTATTGTCTTCGTGCAAGGAAAATTCACTTTGTTTCATTTTTAGCCAAATACTGAAAGTTATCCAATTTCTCTCATTGTTTATCAGGTAGAGTTCCAGACAGCTTCAGGGCAGATGATAGATTTGATTACTACACTTGAAGGAGAAAAAGATTTGTCCAAGTACACGATGCCACTGTAAGTGAGAAAACATACATTTACTCCAATCAGTAAGTACTATATAGTGATAGTGTTCTGTAACAAGCATTATACACTTGTATCCATATCTCACCATATGCACCATTTCTCACTATTTAGCTGGTGGGCCTCGTTTATGGTGTGAAATGCAGGACATTAAAGTATTCAATAAAAAAGAAAGGCAGGATATTAAATAGTTTCCAATGGCAGTAAATGACACCATGCAGTTCCCTTAAATAAAACAATGTATGCAATTGACAAGTGTTTGTTAGAGGATTACACTATGGTTTCTGTTATTCATATCCTTGTGCTATTAGCATCATAATTTTTCTACAAACTCTTCTAACCCTACCAGTCAATGCATGGGTCATATGTATTCTATTATATGGAGTTCAGAAAACTGAAGCTTTGTGTTGTTGATGGATGCATTACAGTTTTTCCAGTGAGAGCATATCCAAGTAACATGATGCATTGACCCATTGTGCTTCTGTTCTGAAAGGAATAACATACTAGTGATGCTAAATGGCATAAGTGACATCTTAGCTCCTGAAAGTATCTTGTTTGTTATCAGCATAAAATGTCTTTTTGACTTCAGGGGTTTTCATTTTAAGCATTTTGTTGATCACTGGAATGCTATTTTGTGGGTAGATTTCTTGGTCTAATGTCTAGCCTGTTGGCTAATTTCTTGTTTTCAGCTGTTGAGGAAATCTCTCCCTCAGCAGCTTTATCCTATCTTTATTAATAATATTCACCATTTCTCAAAAAGAAAAGTCTTTTTGTCTTAATATGAATTTCCAGTCTGGATTAAATTATGTAGTTTTTCCTTGCTTTTGTGCTACCTCAATATTTTCCTCTTCTCTCTTAATATGAATTTCCAGTCTGGATTAAGTTATGATTTTAATTAAATCAAATTTCTGATGGTCTTTGCTGATATGAGTTATGATATGGTTTTGATGGATGCAGTCATCATCGCATTGTTCAGTACAAAACTGCCTATTACTCATTTTACCTTCCGGTGAGTATAAAAAAGGAGAGGAAAAAAGAAATCATTATTCTAATGCAACAATATGCTGACTTTAATTGATTTGTATATTTTAATATCTATGATGATATTTGCTTAAAGAACTATTTTCTAGAGGGTAGTCTAGTACTAATCTTTCTTTTCCTATTTTTATTTTCTCTTCTTCTTCCACATAGAATTCATGATACCTGGGAATAATTGGACATGAAAAACTTTACTTTTAGAAGCTTGTTTGATGCTCACTGGTTTGGCTTAATTTTTGTTCTTTATTTTCTTAACATTTAAATGGTGCACATCTTTTTTTTTTCCTCTTTCAATGAAGCGATAATATAACATATTCAGTTGCTTTTTCCTTTTGCTAGCATCATCCAACAAGTATTGCTGACTTACAGGAAGATGGGTTCCATTTGCAGCTGCCTGCTATGCTTGACTTCCTTTTTCTCAATAATCTGGCTGTGGCTTTGAAATATGTATTATTTGAATTTTGAAGCACTCTTGATATTCATATAACTAATTGCACATTTCTTTTTTTTTTATAAATTTTTTAATTTCATATTTCTTAGTATCTGTTTTATACTACCTTTAGAATCTTATTCTTTAGAAAAAAAGAAGCAGCTTTTATGTTTACACAATTTGCTGTCCTTCACTTATTTCCTGAATGGTTTGCCAAACAATTTGGAAACAATGTACTCTGGTCTGGTATTGGTAAGGAGGTAATGGTCCTCCAATACATGTATGGAAGGATGGATTGAGATCTCACACTAGAAGTTGTTATAATCAGTGTGACTTGACCATCCAACTTGTAGATACATGTCAAATTTTCTTTACCCATCGAAAATAAAGAAAAATAAAATCTTAGATTTTAGATATGAGCAGTACTCAGAGTAAGATGTTTTCCTTTATTCCCTATGCTTCTTAGAACTTTATTGGTATTAATACTCACTTTGATGAATCCAACTTGTCAGAATTATTGCTATTCTTTTCAGTATAATGTGTAATTTGACCATTCTATTTATATTTATTTTGAATCAATAGGTTGCATGTGCATTGCTTATGTCTGGTGAGAAACTGGATGACCATATTCATGTAAAGGACATTCTTATAGAAATGGGAACCTACTTTCAAGTACAGGTGATTGACCTCTGCACATTAACATTTCTGATATCCTAAGTTCTATTATCTGTCTATTTGGTTCTTTTGTTGTGAATTTAATGTTTTGTTATTCTTTATCTTTCATAGGATGATTATCTGGATTGTTTTGGTGATCCCAAGGTTATTGGCAAGGTAAGGTTTAGCCTTGATCTCTCATTGCTATTTGATTATGATGTTTCTATAAATATGAAGTTTCTAACCTGTCAAGGAGATCTTATTTTGTGCTTTTCTGAGGCTATCAGATAGGAACAGATATTGAAGATTTTAAGTGCTCATGGCTGGTAGTGAAAGCACTTGAGCTCGCCAATGAAGAACAAAAGAAATTATTATATGTAAGATGGCATTTCTTCTCCACCACTGTGGTGCTACTTGTTTCCCCAGTGATTTTCTTATTAATAATAATTTTATTTTTAGGAGTATTATGGTAAACCAGATCCAGACTCTGTCGCAAAAGTAAAAGAACTTTATCAAGCTCTTGATCTTCAGGTTTGATCTCTCTCTCTCTCTCTCTCTCTCTCTCTCTCTCCCATTGTAATTGGGACTGAAGAGTTCTTTATAGATTTGGCTTGCACTCCACATCTTACTCCCAAGGACTCTTTATTTTTGCTTTGTATACAATATGTCAATATGTATTGTTTATATTAGTATAAATTGTAAAATTTTGAGTACCTGCAATTGTTTTTATTGATCGATAGCAGAAATTTTTATTAATGAATAATACTTGTGAAAATTTATTACAGAAAATGGGGAGGTAAACTATCTTAACTCCCCAACATCAAAATGGCAACAAAATACTAAAAATGTGCCCAAAACAAAGAATCCTTAGCCACCCCTTGCTTAGCTAACCCATCAGCCATTGAGTTAGCACTTCTCTTCACCCAGCTGTATTGCACCTCTAAGTCCTTACACAACCAATTAAATTTTTTCTTCTCATTGCTGTAGCTCCACAAGCCACTGATATCTCCTTTCAGCCACCTAATCACCACCTTCGAGTCCCCCTCAATCACTAAGCATCTAATGCTTAATTCTCTTGCTCTTTGGATTCCTTCAAGAACTGCTAGAATTTCGGCCCTAAGAGTCACCCTCTCCAATTGGCCCAGAGAACATGGCAGTAATATACCCCTCCTCATTCTTGAAAACACCCCCTATCCCAGAAGGCCCTGGATTCCTTAAGCTACATCCATCAAAATTCAGTTTTATGAATCCGGCGGGAGGGGGGGTCCAAGTGGGACTACAGTTCCTTTTATACATAGCAGCATTAGCAACCTCTTTCCACTTTCTCATCATGTCTGCCATAGAGAATTCAGAGAATATCTCTATTGATTTCAGCCAATGAGCAACCCTTGAAAGTATCAAATCTGTTAGGTTTTCTGTGGTTCTTTCCTTATCAGAAAAAATTCGTGAATTTCTTTCTTCCCATATTGACTAGCACACTGCAGCCGTAATCTTCCCCCTTCTCTTAGGCCAACTAAAGAAGGAGAGAACAAGCATTGCACACTCACGGGGGGATTCCAAGTATACCCCAAAAGGGAAAACACCCACTCCCAAACAGTCTTAGTAACTGGACAAGTAACCATAATATGATAACTCGTTTCCCCATCAGCTTTGCAAAGAATACACCTATTGGGAAGTAAACAACAGTTGGGCCTCTTTCTTTGAAACAAGTCATTTGTGTTAAATCTTTCCAGGAAAATTTCCCAACAAAAACTACCAACCCGAGGAGGAATGGGTTGCTCCAAATGTCTTTAACCGGGAATGACAGCCCAAGCGGAGTAGTAGGTTGGACTAATGTCTCAAAAGACGAAGCACAAAAGAGCCGGATGAAGAAGGGGTCCAGATTCTGGTGTCTCCCTTACTAGGGTTCAAGAAAACATTTTCAAGGATGGTTAGCAAAGATGACATACACCCCAAATCTGTATCCCTTATTGCCCTTCTCAACCCCAGATTCCACCCAAACCCAGAAGAAGAATTAGAAGGAACCAAGGAGGAAATGGGTTCATTTTTCAAATCTGACAAAGCAAACAATGATGGAAATTGGTCTTTTAGGGGTAGGTCCCCAACCCAAATTTGCTCCCAGAATTTTATTCGATTACCGGAGTTCAAGTCGTACCTGATCCAAGGGGAGAAAACTGGAAGCAGATCATGAATGGCTTTCCATGGGATTGCGACAGTAGTCCTTGCCAAAATTCCAGAATCCCAGTCATTCTCATCCAGCCCATATATGCTAGCCACAATCTTCGTCCACAATTTGTCCCTTTCCAATAGGAATCTCCACAACCATTTCCCCAATAATGCCACGTTCCTTTGCCTGATATTTCCAATCCCAAGCCCCCCTAGCTTCTTGCTCCTATTTACCACTTCCCACTTCCCACCTCACCCTATGGTCTTTCTTCTCCACTCTTGGTTCCCATAAAAAATCCCTCATTAATTTTTCTGTCCTGTTGGAGATCTTTGTAGGAATCTTGAGCACTGACATGAAGTAAATAGGAAGGTTGGAAAGGGTAGACCTAAACAAGGTGATTCTCCCTCCAAGAGAAAGATAATTTTTCCTCCAAGAAGCAAGCCTTTTCTCAAATCTCTCTACTACCGGGTTCCAAAAGCTTTCATTCTTGGGGTTATCTCCTAGGGGGAGGCCCAAATAAATGATAGGCCACTCCGAGATAGCGCACCCTAACACACCTGCACAATCACTTACTTCCCTTTTCATCCAAATTCACTCCCACCATACAACTCTTATCGAAGTTCACTTTAAGATTAGACATCTGCTCAAAGAGTTGTATTGTTAGTTTTAGGTTTCTGATCCATCTTATATCCCCACCCTCGCAAAATAGGATTGTGTCATCTGCAAACTGCAAGTGTGTAAGTGGTACTTCCCCCCTTCTGACTCTCCAACCTCTTATTAAGTCTCTAGAATCGGCTCTATGTATCAGTCTCCCCAGGACATCTGCAATCAGAGTACCTACAATTGTTGAATAGAGAGGGTGAGACATGTGAGGTAAACAGACCAAAAATGCATTGGGATATATAAATGTGGAATCATTATTAATGTATCTACAACTCAACTCAGCCTTGCCTAAGAAACACTCGGCTTTAAATCCCAATTATTTGGGGTCGGCTACACAAATCCTGTCCTACCATTGTGCTCTATCAAGAGGCATGCTTTCTGTCAAATTGATGTCTCACTACTGTAACATTTATTTTTGGACATAAAGAGGCATGGCATAGTCTAACCTGTAGCAGAGGTTGATACTCCAAATAATAGGTGTGTTTGACCTAGAAGACTAGAATAGAGCTCAATGGGGGTTGGGCTAGCTAAAACAGATATTAGAACTCCATTATGGTACTACGGAACCCGTAGGATATTTGTTATTGGGCACTCTTGATCTAGTTATATTGTTATAATAATACTTGTGCCTTATTTTTTGAGATATGAGAGTCCTTCAGAGGGTGGACCTTGGTGCAATGGTTGGGTTGCTCCATTGCAACCTGGGTGACCAGGGTTCAAATGTTGGAAACAGCCTCTTTGTATTGTGCAGGGGTAAGGCTGCGCACATCTTCCCCAGACCCCGCATTGGCGGGAGCCTCATGCACTGGGCTGCTCTTTTTTAGAGTCCTTCAGGCTCAGTTCAGAAGGAGTACAAATGCAAACCAAGTTTCTGTCTTCCATGTGTATATTGTAAATAAGTTGCACATTGGGTTGGAGTATCCCATTTGATGTTCTTTTTTAACATTGCAGGGTGTATTTGAAGAGTATGAGAAGGAGAGTTATAAAAAGTTGATCTCCTCCATTAAAGATCATCCAAGCAAAGCAGTGCAAGCTGTGTTGGAGTCCTTCTTGGAGAAGATTTACAAAAGGCAGAAGTAATGAGGGCATGAAGAAACAATCGCAAAGGGAGGAGAACGGGGATGATATAAAATTCCACTTCTTTCTTTTCCTAATTTGTTTTCTTTGTCCATTTATGTTTTAATTTACCTGTGATGCCGTCTTCTATATGCATGAACACTTACTGCTGCTTCTGTTAATTTTCTTTCACCAGAACAAATCCTTGCATTTTCGAAATTTGAGTTTTGGGTTCCATCCATCATTAGTTATTAGAGCTTAATGGCATGCCAAACCAGTGTGAGGCAAAATTGGGTTCGTCCAATTGAACTACAGAACTAAATTTGACATAATCATGCATGCATTTTATAGATTAATGCAACTAGAAGCTTGGGCCTGCAGATACAAGAAACGTAATATGGGACATTGGATTCAGTTCTCACAAGACTGCTCACACTGTCCTCACAGCCACTTGCAACTGTGTATTTGGAATATCTCCATACTTGTATGTTTTGGACTCGGTATATTGCCATGTATCGCATGTTAAGAGAACCGAGATATACCACCGGAGATATACCGCTGGCTTCGTGGAAGAGATCAATTGGGTAAAGATCATACAGATGCCATTTTGACAATGAGAATTCTGGTAAAGTTGAAGAGCTGCTTTTTGATATCAGGGAAGATTCATCTGATTATTCTTTTTAATGTAGAAAATCTGTTATGGATCGATTCAGTGTGTGGGCTGTGGACCACTGTTATTTGCAGTCCGTTTGTTTGCACCAGGGCAAATGAAATTTACAACCGGTGAAACCTTCAGTGAAACCTCTGAATCATAATATTTCACGTTTCAATGACCTCGAAAACCGATACACACCGGCGAAATCCACCCAAATTTCAATGAGTGGATGGCCATGGCCTCGTGCCGCTGGCTGAAATCATGCCCCGAAAGAATTCGAATTTCCTCCTTGACAATATCTCCCGACTCCCGTCGTATACGTATCTTTTGATTTTCTTTTCATTCATGGGAGGTGTTCCGAATGCGAACCAATGCACGGCTGCAATTACTGTGAAAGTGTGAGATGGTTCAGGTGGGTGTGAGGAGGGAATCGGGATTCGCCCCGAATACTCACCGCTTTTTAGGAGAGTCCACTCTTTTTTATTAGCCACGTGTCATCCGACAATTTCTGGGCATTAAAAATGTCAGATCATCGGTTGTAAACGGGTAAAGTCTCTTGCTGGTTATAGGGAGACGAGACCTGGGGAGTGTGATCCATTCCCGCCTTCGTCAGCAATCATCAGGATTGGAGACAGGGTCACAGGGCTATCCCCATCGAGATTTTGATCTGCCACGTCACAATTAATTTAACCACGTCAGATCATGTGTGAGACCCCAATCAGTCAATCACAACTCAATGACGAGGATTCCTCCTCCCCTATTTTTACTTTATTTATTTAAGGTGCGTATGAATTTCCAAACTTAGACCAGGCAAAGAATGGATATGGAGTCTCTTTGGCTTTCATTTTCATGCCTCGTTCTTTCGGTCTCTCTCTTGTCAATTTGGATTTCGATATTTCCGTTTCGGAAATTAGGATTTTCTGAAGGCTTTTCGTGATCTTAATTTTCTTTTCTCGAGTTATGCAGTTTTGATTTTTCTTCTTCTGTATTTTTGTTTTTTGGTGATCAAAATTCTGTATCCATTTATTGGTCCCACTTCATTTTTTTCTCAATATTTCCCCATCTTTCTCTTTTCCTATCTAAATTATTATGTTTTTTTACCAGAATTATTTATTTTATTTGATTCATTTTTTAATCATTCTTTTCTTTTCTTCACATTGAACCTTCTGTTTGATTTGAGTTTTTTGTATTCTTTATTTTCAGTTGATACTTCTGTTCATATTCATTAATGTATGATTCTATTGTTTTTCCTCCCATCTGTGACAAAAATAAGATTTTCTGCTGCTCAAATGGGATCCTTTTGTTTATGTAATCTGTAATTAATAAAAAACGAAACCATTGTAAAATTCTTTTCTTTATTAAAGAATAAGAATTCTTTCTTTATTTTCTTTTGTAAGATTAATTTCTAATTTTTCAATTTTCAACGTAAATGATAAATCGCGTTTTCATTTAATTTGCACACAAAAAAGAAAAAAAATGAAGCTTTTGGTACGTGTGATCGAAGCGCGAAATCTACGCGCATTGGATCTTAATGGTTCAAGTGATACTTATGTTCGGTTACACCTGGGAAAGCAAAAATTTAAGACGAAGGTGTTGAAGAAGAACTTGAATCCTTCTTGGGGCGAGGAGTTCAGTTTTGGGGTTGAGGACCTCCGTGAAAAGCTCGTTGTCTCTGTTCTAGTCGAGGATAAATACTTCAACGACGACTTCGTGGGCAAGCTCAAAGTGCCCGTTTCCAAGGTTTTCGACGCCGAGAATAAGTCTCTCGGCACTACCTGGTATCCTCTGAAACCCAAGAATAAGAAGAAGTCCAAGAACAAAGAATGTGGTATGTAGTATGCACTCCCATAATCAGCTTCCTGTTTCTCCTGTTGTGTTATTGGGTTGGTGGGGATATTTTTATTACGGTTTCCTTTTGAAATTTATTGCTTTTAAATTTTTTGATTTATAAGCAGTTATAACCAAAATTTATTTCCGTCATTTGATGTTATAATTTTTAACTGCATTATTGTTCTTATTGCAGAAATGCGATTGCTCTATTGCTTATGGTTTTATAAATTTGTTGGTTATCTCTCTCTCGCTTTTTTGTTTGGCAGGCGAAATTCTTCTCACCATATCTTTATCTCAAAACAACTCTTTCTTAGACGAGAAATTGTCCCGTACTGGTGATAATGTGCCACAAATGAGGAATTCTGTCGACTTAATAAGTGAATCATTTTCTGGATCCCCCAGTGGACCCTTAAAATCCCCTTATGCAGCGGGAATGGAGGAGACCATTTCTGCAAAGGATGAAAAAATGTCATCACAGACACTTAGTGGTCTGATAGCTCAAATTTTTCTTAAACAGGGGGAAACAATATCTCCTAGCGCTAGCAGTAGAAGTATTGCTACCGTGGACTCACCTGAGACGTCCAAAGTTGAAGTTAATGAGAATAAATCCGAAGAACAGTCCTTTGGTGGCAATTTTGAAGAAGCAATAAGGAGCATGTCAGAAAGAGATCAAGGTGGGGAGGTACCTGGCAATTTACCAGGAGGGATACTTCTCGATCAATCTTATATTATTGCACCGTCCAGCTTGAATTCTCTACTCTTCTCACCTGATTCAGATTTCCAGAAATCGTTGGCAGAGGTGCAAGGAACCACTGAAATCCAACAAGGACCTTGGAGATGTGACAATTGCACGGAGAACTTAAAAAGAGTAATTACATACACAAAGGCTGCAACTAAATTGATCAAGGCTGTGAAAGCAACCGAAGAACAGGTATATCTGAAAGCTGATGGGAAGGTTTTTGCAGTTTTGTCAAGCGTAAGCACACCAGATGTTATGTATGGGAGCACCTTCAAGACGGAATTGCTCTTCTGTATTACACCTGGACCTGAGCTGCCTAGAGAAGAACTATCATCACGGTTGATAATATCATGGCGCATGAACTTTATACAGAGCACTATGATGAAAAGTATGATAGAAGGTGGGGCACGACAAGGTCTTAAGGACAGCTTTGAGCAGTTTGCTGATTTGTTATCTCAAAATGTTAAGAAGGTTGATTTGAAGGACCTTGGGTCCGACAAGGAGCTGGTTTTGGCTTCTTTGCAGGTGGAGCCACAGTCAGGTTGGAAGCTCGCATTCCAATATTTTGCAAATTTTACAGTAGTTTCTACTATTGTTATGGGAGTGTATGTAATCGCACACATCTTATTAGCCATGCCCAGCTTGGTCCAAGGGCTTGAGTTTGTAGGGCTTGACTTGCCAGACTCAGTTAGTGAAGTGATTGTAAGTGGAATTCTTGTTCTTCAGAGCCAACGCCTTTTGGGGTTGATAGCCCGTTTCCTGCAGGCCAGAGTTCAGAAAGGTAAAACATTGTTAACAACCCCCTAACTTTATTTTCTTTTATAATAATTCGTTTTATGTGCTTAAATTGTACAAGTGCAATAACTTAAACGGACTTTAAGGTAAAACAGATAAATATGAGTTAATTGGCTTACTAGGATAGCCCTTAGTTTATTAACTATGAGTTATGATGTTTTCACCGATGACATTAAGTTGCTGATCTTTGGACTAGCTTGTGCAATTTTCTAGCTGAAGTTAGGAACTGGGAGTAATTTCTACTATATTATCAGAAACCTTGACCTTGGGTGTATCATTAATAACATTGGGAATATAATGTTCCATTTTCTTTTCCTAGAAGTAATGCCCATTCTGGTTTTCTTCAATTATGTCTTTGGGTGCTTCTTTTGCATTTCATGTTCAGAACTATGCTTCTTGTCATATAACCCGATGGATAGGATGTTAATGGAAGCAAGCAATTATATACATACACATAAGATGCAAAGCTTGGAATCAAGACATGTTAGAAAGTCAAAATCCTATTAGTTTTCTTAAAGCAAAACCAAAAGTACCCAAACACCTTCCTTTTGGTGCTGTTGTGAAGCTTATTAGTTACCTACTCCAATGATCCAAAAGTCTTCTGATTTTGTACATGATTTGAATAAGCAATTTCACCAATTCAGTAATTTTAGAATTTTCTATTTTGTTTGGGAAGTGTTTTAGAGGGTTTCCAGTTTCACAGAATTCAGCTTTCAATTTTTAGAATATACTTGTCTAAGGTGGGGTCAAAATAGGAATTCTTTAGTAATTGAAAGTGAGTAGTTGTATTTGGTATGTCAGACTGATTTCTTGAGTCTTAATGGAAGTATTTAGACATCGCATATGCATCTGAGTACAGGATCAATCTTTATTATAGAAAGATGTTGATTATTGAAAATTAAGTTCAATGTTTTGGAAACTGTAGGTTCAACTGGAACCAGGCCCCTTTCTGGTCCCAAGAGTGGACCATTCAGAATATGGTCAGAAACCATTGACTGATAAAAATGTGGTTGAACCATGGCTGAACTGGTGTTAAACCAGGAATTCCACTTTTATAACTATATTTTAAATGAACATATTTATGTCATTAACAATCAATCCAGTTGAACTATTATCAAACTGGTAGAACCATGAAAAACCCCTTCCTGGTTCTCTGTCTGATCCAGTTTTCAAAGAAAATTTTGAATGTGATTTCCTTTGTTATTTTTCTTGAGTTTTGACTCTCTAAAGGCCATTACCCAATGATGGTCTTGACTATCCAGGGTAGACTGGATATCGTCCTAACCTTTAGCATTTATTTTTCGCACAAAGTGACTGTTCTGAGATCTGAGATTTTATTATGCACTACATAATGGCTGATCTTGATTCTCTCAAAATACCATTTTTTTTGGTGTTACTTCATTGAAGGCCTCATATTAAGTGGTTTGAATTGGTAGTTGGATTTCGAAGAGATGGTGACTCTTCTATCTGCTTATTTGTGTGTACCTATTCTTGGCCTTTTCCATTATATCAGATTTCTACCAATTCTAGTTGATTTTTCCATCCTACATTAAATTGGTAACATTAACCAACGTTATGTTACAATGTTCTCACATAGTGGAGATCCTTTAGGGAAAGACTCAACAATAGCGAGATAATGTGATGTTCCTGATTGCTTACTGGCTTGATCATTCAGAGGACAATATAATTAAACTGAAGGTGAAGAAGGATGTATTTATCAAGATTCAAGCATATGACACTTGTAGTCAAAACTCCAATTGAAGAATTGAAGAAGCTTGCTGAGAACAACAAGATAGTGATGAAGCAAATATATGAGCTAGTGGTGCTGAAGTAAAGTTAAAGTAAAACACTCAAAGAAACAGTATGGTAAGCCTGGCATGGGGTATTTTGTAACAACATTATTTTGAGTATCATTCTTAATTTTCCATAAGATGCATAGAATTCAAAGTTAGTGCATTTATGAGGACTGAGGTTTATTGTGATCATGGGCCAAGTTTTATGCTCAAATACTTAAAATCTCAAGGATGACTTTTAATGGAGGTAAATAATGTCAAGCTCTGCCCATAGAATCTGAATGGGAGGAATCAAACTCATAATCTACCATAAGATATGGATTTTAGGTCAAGAATTATATTGGAAATTCAATTATACCATCATTTTTCCAAGGGCCATTTTTGGTATGCTCAAAAGTTTCAAACAATTTGAATTTGGTATTGTTTGGAAGTCTAGTTATGTATTTATGAAATAAAATGATCATGTGTCTCGAATATGGTTTAAGTTATATCCAACAATTGAGATACAAGTTTGTGTTGGGAGGATTTGCTAATTTAGGAGTCTTAGAATTTTGTATTGCTTTATTAGGGAACTGCAATTATGTTTGTTGAGTTTACTTAATTAGAGTTTGAATCGGGAAATGTTTTGAAATATGAGGCAGTTGTGCTTAGTACCTAAATTTGATTTCTTAGGTATTAAGGAAATTGATCATTGAAAATTGACTGACACTTTGCTTTGTTACCATGCATAGGTTTGAATCTCGCATGTTTTCTTCTTCTTCTTGGTATATCTATCTTAATAATCTCCTAGGCTCCTCTATATCAGAGTGGCAAATACTGTGGGTTCCCTTTTTTGCTGCTTAATTGACAAAGGAATATATGCTTGGCTTCTGCTTTCAAGTTTCAGGTTTATAGTGACTGGAATGATCTTTATTGAGCTAGAATAGACAAGGTCCTCAACTTGCTAAGTTATGACATTTAGCTTAAAAGTAACTATTGGAGATGACTTACTGATGAAGAAATAAAGATTAATGGTAAAAATGTAATATGAGAATGGTGATAAAAACTTAATAAACTAATATTCAATCAATAAATATAATACTTGCTACAAACTGAAGATAGATCCTAATGAAGTCAGCACCATTAAGTTTTCTCTAGTAGTTTGCATCTAGAGATAGGGCTGTGAATGGGTTAGGTCTGGGTAGACCTGATTCTAGCCAATAAAAAAGATACATAGACTTAATTCCAACAGGGTCTATAAGTAAACTGATCCTATTAATAATTGGGAGTATCAAGTCTGACTGGTAAGACCCAAACTGATGTCTCTAGCATGGTATTTTGGCAATGAAAGTATAAAACTAC
The DNA here is from genome assembly GCF_055504915.1 of Nelumbo nucifera. Lineage (NCBI taxonomy): Eukaryota > Viridiplantae > Streptophyta > Magnoliopsida > Proteales > Nelumbonaceae > Nelumbo > Nelumbo nucifera. The sequence continues at coordinate 62,886,528 of NC_142649.1, forward strand.
AAACCTCCTTAATCTATTTTCTCAAAATATCTTATATTTCCCCTATAAAGTGACAACCTTAGACATCTTATGTTAAATTATTATAGATAAACCATGACAAACATTTATAAAGCATACACACGTGCATTCATATATACAGACCATAATTGGTTAGATGGCTAAAAGGAAAATTCAATGGTTCTGGACATATAGGCATGTTATTGGAGATCTGCCAACAGTAGAGATGACTTAGCAAAACAAGGAGAAACCAAAGATCGATTTTTCTAGGGGCTTGGTTCCCTAAAATAGAAATTTGTAAAGAGGGATGGCTATTAGGTGCTAGGCCAAATTTCCCGCCTGGGTACTGAAATATAACATTATCATCAATCAATAAAGTTTTTAGTTGCTGACAAATAAAAGCCTGTGTCTTAATTGGGTAAAACCCATTACCTATGTTATTAATCTAGTTCGACAGATCTAGAAGAGAGAAGGGAGAAGAGAGAAGAGAGAAGAGATAAGAGAGGAGAGAAGAGAGAAAAGAGAGATCTATTCCAAGTTGAGTGGTTGGCGGCACCTAAGTTAATATTTATACTTAGGGCGACAACTCATAACTAATACACTGCGGAAAAGACAAAAAGACCCTTTAGTAGGCCACAAGCCTCTACATACACATGACAACACTCCCCCTCAAGTTGGAGCATATATGTCAATCATGCCCAACTTGTCACACAGTTCATTATGTCGCAAATAGTGAAGACCCTTTGTAAGGACATCAGCTAGTTGTTCCTTGGAACTGATGTAAGGAGTACAAACTTCTCCCTTTTCAAGTTTCTCCCTTATGAAATGCTTGTCGACTTCAATGTGCTTAGTCCTGTCATGAAGAACTGGATTGGCTGCAATATTAATGGCTACCTTGTTGTCACAATAGAGAGACATTGGGCCATCAATCGAGAGGCCTAACTCTTCAATCAAATTCTTCACCCATAGTACTTCAGCAACTCCATGTGCCATGGCCCTATACTCGGCCTCAGCACTAGATCTGGCCATTACACTTTGCTTTTTGCTTCTCCAAGTGACCAAGTTCTCACCAACAAAGGTACAATATCCCTTAGTTGATTTCCTATCATCAACTGTTCCAGTCCAATTTGCATCGGTGTAGACTTCCACTTTCATATGATCATGTTTCTTGAAAAGAGTTGTAAATCAGTCCTCTAAATCTGATGTAAGCTTGGGAAAATTAGAGAAAAAAGAGGAAGAAAAGAAGAGAACAGCAGTACAAGAGAATGAAGATGGAGAAAAGAGGAGGAAGAAGAAGAATTCGAATGTCTCTTCCCTCCCTTCTCTAATCCTTTTACTAAACTTCAATCTTAACATAATTATAAGTATACCCTTAAGTGGGTGGCCAACTAGGCAGCAACATAAAGAGAACTGGCAAAAGAAATAACAGGCCCATTAGCTAACAAATAAATAAAACATACTACAAGAAAAGATACTAGGGCCCATTCAGCCCAGCCTCTTTACACTCCCTCTCAAGCTGAGCATAGATGTCAATCATGCCCAGCTTGCTTATATAGTGTGTCAGTTTCCCTCTCGGAACTCCCTTGGTCAAAATATCAGCCGGCTGCTCTTATGAGGTGATGAATGGCAAACAAACTTCTCTTGAGGAAACTCTTTCCCGTATAAAATGTCTATCAACCTCAATGTGCTTAGCTCTATCATGTTGAACAGGATTATGTGCAATATTGATAGCTGCTTGGTTGTCACAGTAGAGCATCATTGGCTTCTCATAGTCAACTCCCAATTCTTCTAAAAGGGATCGTAGCCACATTAATTCTAAAACACCATGTGCCATAGCCCTATATTCGGCTTCAACAGAGGATCTGGCAACTACAGACTGTTTCTTACTCCTCCATAAAACAATATTCCTTGCCACCAAAGCACAATAACCTGAGGTGGATCTCCTATCGTTAGTACACCCTGCCCAATCAGCATCAGTGTATGCTTACAGCTTCATGTGTCCATGTTTGGCAAATAGAATACCTTTCTCTGGAGTACCTTTCAAGTAACACAGAACTCTTTCTACAATAGCTCAATGAGTATCTCTAGGAGAATGCATAAATTGATTAATAACACTCACTGCATAGGAAATGTCCGGCCGAGTCATGCAAAGATATAACAACTTCCCAAGCAGTCTCAGAAACACTCCCTTATCAGATAAAAGTTCACCATCTGTAGCAGAAAGCTTGTGATTAGGATCAATAGGAGTGGAGTCTGGTTTAACACCAAGTTTGTCAGTCTCAGCAAGGAGGTCAAGGACATATTTGCGCCGAGAAATGAAGATACCATCTTTAGATCTAGCAACTTCAATGCCCAAAAAATATCGGAGATTTCCTAAATCCTTGATCTCAAATTCAGAGTTAAGAAATCTTTTGAGTTTACTGACCTCTTGGGTGTCATTACCCGTGACCACAATATCATCAACATAGACTATAAAAAAGGTCACCAGAGAGCCACTTCTTTTCAAGAACAAGGTATGATTCGATTGAGTTTGTGCATAACCAAATGAGACAATAGCAGTCCTGAACCTCTCAAACCAAGCCTGAGGATACTATTTGAGACCATAAGGTGATTTTTGCAGTTTACACACCTTCCCCTGCATTTCCTTTCCATACACCCCTGGAGGCAAAGACATAGACCTCTTCATGTAGATCGCCATTCAAGAAGGCATTTTTAACAACAAACTGGTGGAGAGGCCAATCAAAAGTAGTAGCCAGAGATAACAAAACCCGGACTAAGGTTATCTTAGCCACAAGAGCAAATGTCTCAAGATAGTCAATACCATACATCTGAGTGTAGCCTTTAGCAACCAACCTGGCCTTAAACCTCTCAACAGAGCCATCAAAGTGATATTTAATGGCAAGAAAAGAGTAGTAGGTAGGAGATAGAAGGCTATAAGATAGGTGTTTGGAGATACAATGGGTTATGCACTTCCGCTTGCCCTTGCGGAAAGCAATAGGAAGATCAAGGTCTGGGAAGGATGTAGCTGGGTCAAAGGAAGGCCGACCTGTTACCTTAGTAATGATGGGTGGAGCAAGAGGCTCTTCTGTAGGAGTGGAAACAACTTGCCCATGTCTGAATCTGTGCCTTTGGTATCACCTTTGAAGAACAGGATGAGGAGGAATTACAGGAGGATGAGGTGGAGGAGGAGGAATAGTAATATTGGAGGTAGGCCCAGTGGGAGAAGTGGACACCTCATGAGATGATTCAAAAGGAACAGGAAGAGGAACTACTAGAGACATAGCAAAGGGTTCCTTAGATTTCTCCCCCTCAGGAGGAATACTAAAGAAAGGAGTAGACAAAGCAAATGTGACATCATGAGATACAAAACGAGTGCCATTAACTGGATCAAAATAGCAATATCCCTTCTGTGTGGGGGCATATCCTAGAAAAACACATTTACGAGCCTTAGGTTCAAATTTGTGCCTTTGATGGCTATGAACATGCACATAACAAGTGCACCAAAAACACAGAGAGGAAGAGAGAAGAGATCTTCATCTGAAAGAGAAGGCTAAAGGGGGTTTTGAAGCCAAGAACCCTGGAAAGCATACGGTTAATAAAAAAAGTAGCAGTAAGGACAACATCTCCCCAAAATTGTATAGGAACATGGGATGCAAAAAGGAGGGATCTGGCAACTTCAACCACATGTCGGTTCTTCCTTTCCGCCACTCCATTCTGTTGTGGAGTGTAGGAACAAGAATTATGATGAATAACCCCAAAAGTTTCAAGATAGGCTGAGAGGGTTTTCTCAAAATACTCCTTAGCATTATCAGAACGGAATATTTTGATCCGGGTGTTAAACTGGGTAAGAATGACTTCATGAAATTTTTGCACAATAGTTGGTACTTCATCCCTAAATTTCATGAGATAAATCCAAGTGTAACGAGAGTAATCATCAATATAAAGGATAAAGTACCTATAACCCCCCATAATAGGCAAATGATATGGCCCCCATACATCAGAGTGAACAATATGAAAAGGAGAAATATATCTTTTATTGCTTACTGAATAAGATTGTCTACAATGCTTTGCCAGTTCACACGACTCACAATGAAGACTTGATAAAGACACTCCCTTAAACATATTTGGAAATAAATGACTCAAAGCAGAAAAAGACAAATGACCAAACTAAAAGTGACATAACATGATTTTGTCAACAGACTCTAACAATACTGACTCCAAGGCAACTCCATGAGGTGGTCCAAGAGCACTATCAGGTGTGTCCAGCAAGTATATTCCGTTCGCCTCATGGCCACTCTCAATCATCATTTGAGACTGTAGGTCTTGAAAAACACAATGAGTGGGAAAGAAGGTTATGCTACAGTTCATGGATTTAGTCAGGTTACTAATAGATAAAAGATTTGTATTAAGTTTAGGGACATGAAGGATAGAGGATAAATAAAGGGTGTTAGAGGTTTTTATATCCCTTTTACCAGAAATGGGAGCAAGGGACCCATCAGCAAGGGATATTTTCTCTTTACCAAAGAGAAGGTAGTATGAATAGAAAATGTTAGACAAGCTAGTCATATGGTCTAATGCACCAGAATCAATGATCCAATGGATTTAATGATTACTTGAAACTAAAGCATGGTTTGTAGAAGCACGGATACCTGAGTGAGCAAATGCTGATGATGATGATGTGTTGCCTGAAGAGTGAGATGTAGAAACAGTAGACTCCAAGTGACTTAATAGCCTACCATACTTTTCAAAGTCTACCTTCATTGCTGCCAACTGTTCAATGGTGGACTTCTCTTCACTCTCCTTACTTCCTCCTTCTGGTACTGTGGCAACATTAGCTGTTTTCGGATTTCCTGTCTGACTGCCCTTCTTAAAATTGTTGTTATTCTTAAACTGGTCAGGATGAAGCTTCCAGCAAGTGTCCTTCGTATGCCTCGGTTTCTTGCAATATTCACATACCTGCTCCTTCTCAATTGGAACCTTCGGCTTTATTCCCGCATGTGCAAAGTGTTCCGTAGGTGGACCCTGTAACTGAACCTGCCGCGTACTCTCCTCACTGCTCACCATAGCATATGCCTAGGCAAGAATAACATCATCTTTGGCCAGAATATTCTGCCTAATGATGTCAAACTCAGGGTTGAGTCCAGTAAGAAATTCAAACACCCTGTTTCTTTCCACTAACTTCCTAAACATTTCTGAGTCATTCTTAGTCTCTCATGCAACTGTCTCCATAACATCAATTTCCTGCCATAAGGATTTTAGTATAGAATAGTAGATTGCCACACTCTTCTCCCCTTGTCTTAGATTCTTCACATCACTTTTCAGCTTGTAGACTCTAGCCACATTCAACTTTTGTGAATAAGTTTCAGTAACACTGTCCTAGATCTCCTTGGCAGAGGACATCCAGAGATAGTGTTGACTTATATGAGTTTGCATAGAGTTGACTAACCATCCTATAACAGTATAGTTCTCCTGCATCCATTTCTCATATTCAGGGTTTGTCTCTTTGAGTTTCACTTTAGTGCCTGTGAGGTACCCTAATTTTCCTCTACTACAGACATAAATCCTTATAGACTGTGCCCAAGCAAGATAATTTGTCCCATCTAGCTTGATTGTGGTCACATTAGTCAAAACGGAATCTACCGAGCCAAGCCCGAAAACCGACACCTGCTTGAACTCACTTCCGTATTGCTCCATTAATCAAACGAAAATAAAAAAACCAGAAATTTGGTCCTTATAAACTTACTTGAAGTCAAACCAGTACCCAGATGCTTGAAAACTAGGGTTTCACTGCGTCCGGCTGTTGGGAAGAAAGAGAGAAGATGCAGCCTCTCCTACCAGAGCTTCCCAATCTCTTCCAAACCTGAACCACCCTCTTTTAGAAGTCAAAAGACACCTACCAAGCACAGAGCGCCACACCCAAAGCTTCACTTTTACTTGTAACTTCGAAAATCTCTAATCGGCTAGGGTTTTGGGCAGAAACAGTACATCACCACTTATTGGCAATATTCGGCCATATTTACACTCTCCAAACCCTCTACCAATTAGGCCAAAGATCCTCTGAACTATAGAGAACCTATCTCTCCATACACTCTCTTAAATCGAAGGGTGTATGGGGAAAGAGAAAGAAGAAAAGAAGGAAGAAAGAAACCTGTTTTGATACCAAGTTGTAAATCAGTCCTCTAAATCTGATGTAAACTTGGGAAAATTAGAGAAAAAAGAGGAAGAAAAGAAGAGAACAACAGTACAAGAGAAGGAAGATGGAGAAAAGAGGAGGAGGAAGAAGAAGAGTTCAAATGTCTCTTCCCTACCTTCTCTAATCCTTTTACTAAACTTCAATCTTAACATAATTACAAGTATACCCTTAAGTGGGCGGCCAGCTAGGCAGTAACATAAAGAGAATTAGCAAAAGAAATAACAGGCCCATTAAGATAGGTCCATTAGCTAACAAATAAATAAAACATACTACAAGAAAAGATACTAGGGCCCATTCAGCCCAGTCTCTTTACAAAAAGTAACCCAGTTCCTGGATACTTCTTTAGATATTTGAGTACCCTTTCAGCTGCCTCTAGATGGGAGGATGTTGGTGCATGCATAAATTGACTGAGGACACCAACAACATAAGCTATATCCGGTCGAGTCATTGATAGGTTGAGGAGTCTTCCTACCAACCTCTGAAATTTCCTGATATCTGTCACTGGTTCTCCAGTACAATCACCAAGCCGATGGTTTTCTTCAATAGGAGAGTCTATAGGTTTTGTTCCTAACTTTCCTGTGTCCTGCAAAAGATCTAGGACATACTTCATTGGGGAAATGAAGATGCCCCTTTCTGAGCGGGCAACCTCAATACCAAGGAAATAATGTAGCTATCCCAGATCTTTCACCTCAAATTGCATAGCAATGGATTCTTTGACCTTTTAATCTCAGAGTCCCAATTCCCCGTAATCACAATGTCATCAACATAGACAATTAATACCACAACATTCTTCTGGTTTCTCTTGACAAATAGAGTATGGTCAGATTGGCACTACTTGAACCCAATTTGCTGTAAAGCCAAGTGAAATCTGCTAAACCAGGCCCTTGGGGATTGTTTCAAACCATATAAAGATTTTTTTAGTTTGCAAACTTTCCCTTCACACCCTTGTGCTACAAACCCAAAAGCATTTTTTATGTCCAATTGGTGGAGCTCCCAATCAAAGTTAATAGCCAAGGATAGTATAATCCGAATAGTGTTCATTTTAGCAACTGGGGCAAAAGTCTCTGCATAGTTAACCCCATACACCTGAGTATACCCTTTTGCAACTAGCCTGGCTTTATACCTTTCAACCGACCCATCTGCTCTATGCTTTACTGTGAATACCCACTTGCATCCCACTGGCTCCTTGCCTTCGGGAAGATTCACCAACTCCCAGGTATTGTTTTTGTGAAGAGTACTAATTTCTTCCTTCATTACCTCTGTCCATTTAGGTATAGATAAGGCTTTTGCAACACTTTTGGGAACAAAAATGGAATCAATGGCAGTCAAAAGGCATGAAATGTGGGAGCAATGTTTTCGTAGGATAAAAATTGAGCAATAGGATGCTTAGTAGTACATGATCAAACCCCTTTTCTATGAGCAATTGGGACATCAAGATCATTAGTAGGATCATCAATAGCAATAGGTTCAGTCATATCAAAGGGAACAAGGGTACCTGAATTTTCCTTCAAGGAGTTAGAAGGTGTTGGATGTATGGTCTCAAGTTGCTCCATAGCCTTCGAATTCAACAATCCCTTACGGCGTCTCAAGAAGACACGAAATGGAGAGGAGTTAGGAATAGGGGGAAGAGGGATTTGAGGAGCTGGAGCTTGCCTCTCCTCCTTCACACTATTCTCCCCCTGAGGAGAGGCTTGAAAGAAGGGTTCTGACTCAATAAAGGACACATCCATAGATACAAAGTACTTAGAGGTGACTGGATTGAAGCATTTGTAGCCCTTCTGGGAAGAGGGATAACCCAAGAAAACACACGGAACAGATTTGGGGTCCAATTTACCCCGGTTAGGAGATAGATCATGAATAAAGCATTTACACCCAAACACACGTAGAGGAATGGAAAATAAAGGGGATTGAGGGAAGAGAAGTTGATGTGGGGCCTTGTATTTCAGAAGGCGTTATGGCATACGATTAATAACATAAGCTGTAGCCATCGCAACCTCAACCCAAAAACGTTTTGGAACATGCATGTGAAGCATCATACTACGAACAACTTCGAGGAGATGGCGGTTCTTCCTTTCAACAACTCCATTCTGTTGTGGTGTTCTGGCACATGAACTTCTATGAAGAGATCCATGTGAAGAGAAAAACTTAGTTAAGTCATGATGAAAATACTCCTTTGCATCATCCGATTGAAAATTTGGACTTCAACATGAAATTGAGTGAAAACCATGCAATGGAAATCTTGCACAATCTTGGGTACTTATTTTCTCGAGTGCATAGGATATAGCCACGTGTATCTTGAATAGTCATCAATAAAGCTGATAAAGTACTTGTACCCACCCTCAATAGGTATGTTAACAGGGCCCCAAACATCAGAAAAGACAATATGGAAAGGCAAAGTAGATCTTTTATTATTTGATGGAAAAGTCGTTCTACAATGCTTACTCAAATGACACGTTTCACAATGCAAACTAATAAGAGACACTGACTTGAACAATTCAGGAAATATAACTCTCAAAGACTCAAAGGACAAATGACCAAGGCGATTATGCCATAATCACAATTGACTGTTTGTAGATTGACTCATAAGACTCACTAAAGCTGATGTCGCAGGGCCAAATTTATTCTCTAGGATGTAGAGACCATCAACCATATGTCCTTTACCAATTGTCCTCCCCGAGGTTAAATCCTAGAAAACACAAGAATGAGGAAAAAATGTTACACAACAGTTTAAAGACTAAGTAATACTACTTATAGATAACAAATTGATAGGAAGTTTGGGAACATGAAGGGTATGGGATAAGACAAGGCCATCAGGAAGAGATACAGATCCCTGACCAACAATGGTGGATAGAGACCCATCAGCAAGTTTCACTTTATCCTTTCCAGAAAGAAGAGTGTAGGTCTGGAAGAGATTTGACTTACTGGTCATATGGTTTGATGCCCCTAAGTCAATGACCCAAGGTGACTCAGGAGCAGAGGTACACACATGAAATGCAGAAGCACCTTTACCCGATGTAGAAGCGAATGAGGTAGAAGGGGTAGGAACCGACCTGTCCAATTGCTCGAGTGTCCTACCATACAATTCCAAATGATCTCTGAAAGAGTTGATGATGTCTTCCTTGGGATCAAAACCACTAGGATGCTCTTGAGAAAACACTGTAGTTTGATTACTTTGCTGATAGTCTTCAGTGGCCAGATTTGTAGAACTAAATTTCTTCTAAGGAGGCTTCTTTGAAGTGTCTTGATTTTTGGTTGCTCACTTGGGCTTACCCACTAATTCCTAACAGGTTTCTCGAGTGTGTCTGGGCTTTTGGCAGTGAGTACACCACAGTTTGTCCTTATCTTCACCTTTCCTTGGTTCCCCCTTTTTCATTCCTGTGTTACCCCCTCTTGCAGCTAGGGCAGTTGGTTGCTCCCCCTCAGAAACATTCATGAGATTTTTCCTGCTCTCTTCAGATTGGACTAGAGCATATACTTCCTGAACTGAAGGAAGTTCCCTACTTCCCAAAATCTGCACCTGAAGAGGCTCATAAGCCGGGTTCAGCCCATGTAAGAAAGCAAAAACCCACTGTTGGGAGAGAAGTTTTTTATAGTCCTGTGCATCTTCATCATTCTTCCTGTCAATGGTCTGAAAATAGTCTAGTTCCTTCCAGACAGATGTAAGGGCTGAGTAGTATGTAGATGGGCTACGGTCACCTTGTCTACATGTAGATGATTCTGCTTGAAGTTGATAAATCTTGGTAAAATGCCTGTGTTCAGAATAGGTTGCCTTGGCTTGTTCACAGATTTCACAGGCTGTGTCAGCCCATATGAAATTTTTCTGTACATGAGGTAAATGGAGCCTAGCAGCCATGACATAACCATGCTGTTCTCTTGATCCCATCGATCATGTTCAGCAGTACCAGACTTTGGTTCTTTTATTTTTTCACTTGTATAGCCGGCCTTCCCCCTAGCTGTAACATAAAGTTTGATGCCTTTGGACCATTCTAGATAGTTCAGGCCATCAAAGGGGGTAATAGACATAGAAAAATTCATGCTGTCCATTCCCCCATTTAGGTTTCCTTGCTGTGAAGTAATGCCAGAGGTTGCTGAATCCTCAGTAGCCATTTCCACAGAAATATTACTGCTGTTCTTTTTTAAAAAAACCAATCTGATGTAGAAGGTTTCTTTTTTCTCTGAACAATAAGTAGGCTCCAATAACACAGGTTTGACAGTACTGTAGGTCAAAATTCTTAGCTGAAACACTTCAGTTTGCACAGAAAGGATACAGCCAGTCTCTACGACTTCAGAACTGTGACATTCACAGTAGTCAAAGTTTACTTATGAATGTAACAGTACATACCTGGCTTCCACGACCCACAGCACATAGAAAAAAACCTCAGAAAAGACAAGTTTCAATGCATTTGGCTGCCACCACAAACTCAAAAAAAAAAACTTCTACTGCATTGGGTTGCCACCACAGATCCAGATATCATTTTTTAATGCATTCGGCTGCCACCACACCCTTCTTCTTGGTACAGCAACCAAGAGAGAAGAAGAAAGAAAAAAAAATTGTCTGAAACTTGCGCCCGGAAGAAGCACACAATGGAGTCTTCAATCAGAATAGTTTTTCCAGAAAAGGAAAGAGAACCAGATCTCAGATCTGGAAAAGTTGCACCCAGATCAGAGCTCTGATACCATGTAGTTCGACGGATCTAGAAGAGAGAAGGGAGAAAAGAAGAGAGAAGAAAGAAAAGAGAGATCTATTCCAAGTTGAGTGGCTGGCGGCACCTAAGTTAATATTTATACTTAGGGCGACAGCTCATAACTAATACACTGAGGAAAAGACAAAAAGACCCTTTAGTAGGCCGCAGGCCTCTACATACACATTACAACAATTAATAATTGGGACTCAAGATACAAACCAATATCCTACATTATAGGGTCAGATCATTTCAGGTCTGTCAGGGTTGACCCAGTCAATTGATAGTTCTACCAAGAGATGGAGTCAGCACCTTAAGTTTGGAGTCAGCACCAAACACATCAATGGGAAAATCTCTTTATCCATTCATTCAATGGCTCTGATGAGCTATTACTTTAAATATTTATAAAGAAACAGAAAGGATCTTCTAAGATCTACAAAATATTTGATTTTCCTAAACAGAAAAAGAATTAACAATACTTGCAACTAAAACCTATTCAAAATATTTTCTTGATCTGAAGTAAATCTTTAGAAGCATTACTCACTATATAGTGGCTTAGTGGGAATCCAATTGAAATTTTATTGGGAGAATCAAATCTATATCTCCACTTGAGTTGAGAACCAAGTAATTTGGCTTTTTGGAATGGGCCCAATTTTTTGGGCCTTAGGTTCAATTCAGTGATTTATCAGGCTTAGGCTTCATGGTGCATTTTTTTTGGCCTATGGAATTGAGCTAGATTCACAACAATTTTTATGTCCCAATTACTAATCTGTCTTTTTAGCCACATGAAGGCCATCTAAGCCTAAAGAAAAGTATGAGTTTGGCTTCCCTTTTCTTAAACGTTGGCCTCACATCATACTGATTCATTTTTCTTTCAATTTTGCAATTCTAGGTAGTGATCATGGCATCAAAGCACAAGGGGATGGGTGGCTACTAACTGTTGCCTTGATTGAGGGAAGTAATATAGCAGCTGTTGATTCAAAAGGGTTTTCTGATCCATATGTGGTCTTTACTTGCAATGGTAAAACTAGATCGAGCTCTATCACTTTTCAGAAAGCTGATCCTGAATGGAATGGTGAGCTATTGTTTTTGGTATTCTACTTTCTAGTTTCAATATGCTCTATAGATTTACCACTTGCATAACCTATGATGCCATGGTTCAGTCCTAGAACAGTTAGCACTCAAATTTCTGTCAACAAGAATGATCTGTATGAAATTCAAATGTTCCATATATTGATTTCGTTTTGTTGAAAACCTGTTGGATACACAGAAATATTTGAATTTGATGCAATGGATGAGCCTCCTTCTGTGTTGGATGTGGAAGTTTATGATTTTGATGGATCCTTTGTTGAAGCCGAATGTCTTGGCCATGCTGAAATCAATTTTGTAAAATCTAATATATCAGACCTTGCGGATGTTTGGATCCCTCTTCAAGGAAGATTAGCTCAAGCATGTCAGTCTAAACTGCACCTAAGAATATTTTTGAACAATACAAGAGGTAGCAATGTTGTTAAGGAGTATCTAGTAAAGATGGAGAAGGAGGTTGGGAAAAAGGTGCTTTGTCTAAGTTGGCTTCAGTGTTATTCTTAACAAAGTTCATGCCATTTTCTTTTAGTTGTGCATTGTTAATGACCAAGAACACTTGCAGATAAATTTGCGGTCACCTCAAACAAATTCAGCATTCCAGAAACTGTTCGGGCTTCCACCCGAGGAATTTCTTATCAATGATTTTACTTGTCACTTGAAGCGCAAAATGCCACTGCAGGTGCTGTTACATTCAATGCTATTGATCATTGCCATTTAAACTTCCAATTGCAGAGTTACTTCCCCATAAGCTTTGCTTTTGTTGAAATATCTTAATAACCTTGCATTTCTCTCTAATTTTGGGTTATACTTTGTGGAATAACATTGATTATGCTAATGTTCCTCTTTATCAGTCTACAGGGTACCTATGCTTCAAAGGCTTTAAATTGTTGAATTATGGTTGCTTCTGTGCAGGGTCGCCTCTTTCTGTCAGCAAGAATAATTGGGTTCCACACAAGCTTGTTTGGACATAAAACCACATTCTTCTTTCTCTGGAAGGACATAGAAGATATTCAAGTTTTTCCTGCTACACTTGCCTCAATGGGCAGTCCATTCATTATCATTACTCTTCAACAAGGCAGAGGTATGGATGCAAGGCATGGTGCAAAGACACAAGATGAACAAGGGAGACTGAAGTTCCATTTCCAAGCTTTTGTATCCTTCAATGTTGCCATTAGGTACCTAATGAAACCTGTTTTATTTGAAAGAATCAAATTGATTAAATGTAGTCTTAAATGTAGGAAGAATAAAGAAAAGAGAGAGTAGTTTAGAGAGAATAAAATCTTCTGGTGGCATACTGCTCCCATATCAAAATTACATTAAAAATACACTTATACCCCTGGATGCCCATATCTCAATGATAAAACTATTAAAAGAGGGGGGGGGGGAGAGAGGGAAACGAGAAACCTTAACCCTCCTTAGCATTCAAGCTACCTAATAAAAGAACGAATGAAATAAAATAAAAAATATCTTATAGGGGACATTCATAGAACCCTGATTAGGCTCATGGTATGAACCAAGAGGTATACCGGCCTCAAGTGAGGGGATTAGCCCCAAAGAGGAACACCTAGGGCCTAATAGAGATGGTTGGGCCTGTCCAGTTATGCTAGGCTTGGGATTTTTGGGCTGGACTTGCATCAGTAGGACTCATAAACTTTGGACCCTCTTTGTGGCACCCTAACTTTACTTTTTATTACCTTTGTTCAATATGCTATGTAATGAAGGGATTATGTGATGTTTTCATAATGTGATGGTGAGGAGGGAGAAATACCACCTTTAGATCCCCTACCCATGCATGATTTCTACTTTTATTCCCACCTTTATTTCTTTGTCCATGATTGCCTTGTCTCCACGAGTTTCCCTTGGAAATTTTGTCACCTATTTAATGAATTGCTCTTATGACTTTTGAAGCACCCCATAGCTTTCAATTTTGAACCCTATGCTTGAGCAGTTTTTGTCTTCCAAGTTTTGTCTCAACTTTCATGGCTTCAGTAGGTTGTAGTCCTAATTTTTTGTCAATCATGTGTGGTCTCTAGCCCCACTGAGTGTTAAAGTTTAGGGAGAAGTACAATTTATGCCAACTTTTCAATTTTAGGACTGCCAACTTTAAATATGCAAGAAAATGTTATCTTTTAAAATTTAATTCAGTGATTTAATAGGTTTTCCTAGGTGCACAGGTGAGGTGCATTTTAAGGCATGCACCTCACCTAGGCCCTGGGTGCAGCATTTTCAAAAGGTGCACGCCTGATGCACCTTAGGCTGGGCGTATGCTTTTTTTTATTTATCTTTTAAAAATATATTTTATTAGGATGAATGAATTAACAGCATTAGCAAAAAATGTTATGTTTGATTTTATATTTACATTTTCATTTTGAATATGTTTTATATGTTATGTTTATGTATTTTAATTTGAGATAATAGTTTTTTAAAATATTTATTTTAAAATTGAAGTTTATATTTTTAATTTTTTTGCATTTATTTTGATTTGTTTTGGCATTTTTTGCACTTTGCTTCTAAAAGGCATGCACTTTGCCTTGTACCTTAGGGCGCAAAATGCCCCTTGTGTGTGTGTGTTTTTCTGCGCCTTGTGCTTTTAAAACACTGATTTAATTTCAATTTAGGAAAATATGTTATGTACTTCTCAAGTTCTAAACATAACAAATGCATACATGGATTATACCAAAATAATATGTAACATAAATATTAGATCATACCAAAAAAATATGTAGCATTTATAAATCATCATCATCATCATTATCTAAGCCTTGTCCTATCTATAGGTGGTCAGCTACATGAATCCTATTTTGCCATGCTGTGAACATCAGAAAACGGCTCACTTGGGTTGATTTGGAGTCGCCACCCACCATTGGGAATGAATTGGGAGTGATGGGCCTCCCGGGGCTTTTTCGCTTAAAATCATTTTGGTCTTTTTAGTAACTCCATATGTGAGGTACCGATCTAACCAAGCTAGGTAAGACTTGGATGGGAGAGGGAAGGGGTTAGGCACCCTCTCCTGTGTTCGATAGGTGGGGCCTACATGGGTTTTAGAAACAAGCTCTAACAGACAATGTTTATCACAAAACGCATTAATGAGACTTCACTAATAACAAGAAAATGAGGAATTATCTAATGCCCATAAATGAAAAGTCACTTAACGAGAGATAGGGAGAGAGAGCGGTGGCGGAGTGTGAGAGAGGTGGTGAGGGAGAGTTTCAGATCTGGTTTAGTGATCAGTAATGACAGTGAGAAGAAGAAGAATAAGAGGAAGAATGAGAGAGAGAGAGAGAGAAGATGTTGGGGAAGGAGGAACTGCTATCGGGTTCACTGCTGCATCGAGTTTCAAGAGAAAGGAGATGAACAATCGATTTTTCTGTCTGGGGAGAGAGATAAGAGAGAAAAATGAGAGAAAGAGGGGAACTGAGTTGGATGGAGGTGGAGAGGGTTGCTGCCGTTAGGTTGCTCAGTTGAGAGCTTGAAGGAGATGATGGTGAACAGTAATTGTTTTTGATAAAAATAGCTCGGGTTGGGTTTTATATTACGGTAAAAGGATAATTTCGTAATTTTGTGAACTTTAGGGGTATTTTGGTCAAATCGATTAGAAAAGGGGGTAAATAAAGGTATTTTTGGATGAAATTTGACAAGGTAGGGTTTTTGGACATTTCGGATTGATTGGTGGGGTCAGATTGGCCTAACGGTGCTTGGATCAAGGGAATTTGAGGTACGAACATTCCGACTAACGAAAAAGTCCAAAATGAAATCTTTTTTTGAGGGGTAAACTAAGGAATTTGCATTGAAATTTTGTAGGATGGTATTTCTGAGTGTCTTAGATGAATTGACAAGATTTTATTGGTTCAAATGTGTTTGGGTTAAGGCAATTTGTGGTACGAGCAATCCGACGTGCGAGAAAGCTCATAATGGAATGTTCATACGATGGATGGGCGGATCGAGGAATTTTGAGTTGACATTTTGTAGGATCGGATTTCTGAATGTCTTGGACGAATTGGTAAGATTTGATCGGTTTAAATGTGTTTGGATCGAAGGAATTTGAGGTATGGGTGGTTCGGCCAATGAAAAGGTTCAAAATGGAATCTTTTTATGATGGAGGAGAAAAACAAATATTTTGAGGGCTAAAATTTGATGGGTGGTCAACGAGAGTTTTAGGAAGATTGGGGGTCTTGGAAGATGTATTGTGATATAGATCTGTGACTCTAAGAGTAACGGGTAACGAGAAGGCTTGAATTGGAATCTTTTCCTTGGTGGATGGGTGATCGGGGGGGGGTGATGGAGGTTTTGATGGGTTTGGAGGTGTTGGGTTATATGTTATGACGAAGATCTTGAATTTGGAGATTGACCACCAATAAGATTGGTCTATTTGGAATCTTTTTAAATAAAGGGTGAAATGGTCATTTTGAGATTTGAAATTTGACGGATGGTCGATCGGGAGGTTGATGGAGGTTTTGATCATGTCTAGGGTATTTGGATTGTGGGTTTTAGTTGTAGTGTTTGGTTCGTCAAAATGGAATCTTTGATGAGTGGATGACGAAATCAAGGAATTTAAGGTTGAGATTTGGATCGCGGGTTTTAGTCATAGCGCCTAGTTTGTTAAAATGGAATCTTTGATGGATGGATGGTGAAACCAAGTAATTTATGGCTGAAATTTGTTGTGATTGGATGTTTATAGGTTTTGTTTCATATAGTGGGGTCTAATCATATGATAAGTGTGGTGACGGGGCGCAATCGTGGCTGTCAAAAGGGAATCTTGTAGTTTTAACTGTGGATTTCAGGGTGTTTGAGTCAAAATTTAGTCTTTTAGGGTTTTGACATGTTTTAGAGAGAATGGTGGGGTCTAATCGGGCATCTGTAGTGTGAGGAGTGGGTCAGAGAGGGAACCGAGCAAAAATCGGGTGCTGACACATGCTATTCTGTTCAATGCAAATGTAGGGGTTTATCATGAAGACTTCCCAGGAGATCTCCCATCCCAGTACCAAAAATATGTAGCATAAAGCATCATATATTTTGACATTGTATTTTTGCAATTATATTTTAAATCCTATTACCATTCTGCCCCAAACCATAAGAGATTGCATTTTCTTACATATTTAAAGTTGACTTTCCTGAAGTGGAATTAGACCTTTAAAGTTGGCCTAAAGTGCACTTTCTTAAAGTTTACCTTCTGGATGACAACAAAAAATCCTTGGAGGATAAACAACGCACTAGTAAACTATCTCTTCATATGTTTGATGTGTATGAGAGGTGTTTTGTGCTATAAAGTATATTCTAGAAGTGTTTATGCAATATAAGGTGTTGTACGGGGGTACATATTATAGATTTAGGGTTGCAAATATTCTAGAAGTGTTTATGCAATATAAGGTGTTGTATGGGGGTACATATTATAGATTTAGGGTAGCAAATAGATTGAATCAAATTGAATGTAGACAAGGTTTACATGGTTTCTGCCAGTTGTACGTCCTTGGGACCTGGGAAGAGGGATTAATCCACTATGAGAATACTCAGAAATACAAGACCATGAAAATAGGCACTCTCTTCCCTCACTCTCAACCCTAATCCATACCAAAAGAATGCTTATATAAGCCCAACATTAGAGAATAACTCAAAATTACAGATTGACTCCTTCACAAACCCAAATTTACAATTTGTAATACCCAGACATATAAACACACCACAGAGATCCTTCACAGACCCAATTTTAGGATGTGTTGTTATCACTTATCACTTGTCAGAAATGGCACACTGTCAGAAAATAGAATATCCTTGTTATATGGCTAAGGGTCCTGGAGTTTATTGGATATGCATATCTTGTGTATGGTTCATTGACTTACTAGGATAGTCTCCTTGTGCACTGTATGTTATATTGTACAATTGATGTTTATATTTTTAAATTAGATGGGCATCATATGTTACAGCTAGAGTTACATGTACTGTAATCTTGCTTTCTTTTATTTGGAACAGACCAGCTAATGTCTATTAAACAGGACAATCATGGCTGTATGGAAGGCGAATTTCTTGAGTCCTGAGCAGAAGGTGGAAATTGATGAAGAAGAATCTGAAACAAAGAACCTCCAAACTGAAGATAATGGCTCTATCTTGGGTGTGGAGGATGCCAGGATGTCAGAGGTTTATTCCTGTCTTCTTCCTGTTCCTGTGAGATCTCTCTCTCTCTCTCTCTCTCTCTCTCTCTCTCTCTGTGTATGTGTGTGTGTGTGCGCACACGCATGCGCGTGCGTGCATGCACATATATGATAATGTCATTATGTTTTGCATATCTCCTCTCCCTTCAACATGTTCTTTGTCACTATGTTATGGTAGTCATGAAATTCCCAGGGGGACTGGTCATCTGAATTATGCAGAATTGAGTCAGGACTAGAATTCAAATTCAACCCCTGGCTATTCAAGACAACCTCAATGCCAACAAGTTGGCACAGTTGGTTGATTGATCACCTGAGTTACTATGTTTTGGTAGATTGGATGATTGTTGGATCTCCTTGGTTGGATTATTCAGTCTTCCCCAGTTTTCATGTATACCGAACATTGAATGGGACACTTATACAGTTTGTACTTGTCCAAGTTGAATTCAATTTGCATGTGTTAGGATTTTTTTCCTGTCAATATTTGATGTCAAAGTTATCTTTTGGGTGACTTGCAGATCAACTTGCTAATAGAAATGTTTGGTGGAGGTCCCTTGGAGCGTAAAATAATGGAACAAGTTGGATGTTCCAACTATTGTTACACACCATGGGAACTAGAGAAGGCTGACCTATATGAAAGGCAAATTTCTTACATATTGGACAAATCTCTTTTTCGTTACAGTGGAGAAGTGACAAGCACTCAGCAAAAGTCTCCTCTTTCTGATAGAAATGGATGGATCATTGAAGAGGTCATGACAATCCAAGGAGTTCCACTTGCTGATCATTTTACTGTATGTATTATGTAACACCACTTAACATTATTCTGATAAAAGCTCAGTGTTGTAAGAGGATATTGGGTATATTTTATTCCTTTGCTTTAGAACCTTGGTTGAGAATTGACAGTGCCTTTCCACTGATTTGCAGCTTCACTTAAGATATCAAATTCAGGATCTCGCCTCCAGATCTAAGGGATGTCTATATGTTCAAGTATTCTTTGGCATTGGGTGGCTGAAAAGCACCAAACATCAGAAAAAGATAAAAAAGAGTATCTCATCAAATCTGCAAGATCGCCTGAAGAAGATGTTCAGTCTATTTGAGAAAGAGTATGTTACAGGAATGTAGAATTTGGGGCATCAGTGCAGGATTATTATGATGAAACTTCACTGGGTTATTTTTCTGATGCATTGTTTGATGATCAACAAACATACTCTGTTTCATGCATGGATTCAGAGGTATCCAGTACTTTGGTGAAATGGATTTTTTGTGATCCAAGTGCAGGCAATAATTACCTATCTATCTGAGAGGACTAGACATCTAAATGCTAAAAACTTTTGATCTTCATCTTGCCGATATGCTGCATCAATATGGTTTGTGTAAACCATTCTAGAATGGATGTCATTACAGGAAAGTTTTTGGATTGGCGATGCAGATGTCCATAAGGAGCTTAATTTAACATATCCTATGATCATACAGTCACAAAAGGACCTATCTGAATGGGTAAGGAGATGTTTGTTACAAGGGATGCGTAGGTTTCTCTCAATAGATTTACATGAAAAGTTTTTTCTGTTGTAAATTGCGCAATTAAACCAAAAAATTGCAGCTAGATGCTTTGTATTTTGATCAAGCGGGAGCAAGTTACTGGCTTTAAGAAGATCAAGATGAGAATAATTGTACATGATTCATGTACTTGTATCCATAGTTGTTTGAATTGTACATTTCTGTATATACTCGTCCTTAGTAAAACATTTTATATAATAAATTTATAATTTCATCTTTGAATGTGAAACATGTATGGCCATGGATGATATTATTTGTTTTTCTCAGGAAAAATGTTCTTTTCTGTAGCAAGATCCAAGGAAAACATGCTTAGTTTGCCACAAGGAAAATGCTTTCTATAAACAAGAAACCTCTACTCCAGCTACGTAGAGGAGTGGTTTGTTGGCATAAATGGATCTGGAATGGGGGAACTCCAACTGATATCTCCTTTTACATGTGAGTGGTTTTCCATGGTTGCATTCGGGTTGATGAAAACTATTCAGCGTAGTGGTGTGCTTTGTAAGATATCACAAAAGGAGTCCTTGCATCACTTGCCGATTGGTAGTTGTTTGGCAACCAAAAGTCTGGTCTTATTTTGCCCAATGGATGGGGGTAACTTTGATTGACTCCGAGTCAGAGAGTACCATACTGAACAGGTAGCATGAACTTGCCAACAAGACAAACACCCAATGGGGATACTTAGTAGGTCTTGCTCCCAATTTTATCCTCTGGGAAATCTTGAGGAAACAGAACAAGAGGAGGATGGAAGGCCATTATAGTTGCTCGCAGTTTGTGATCCGCAAGGTCTTGAACTGGATCCATCATTTACTACCCAAAACACTTCAAGGAGTTAAACTTTAATCAAAAAGACTGCCAGTGTGAGGTCTAGGCCTAGATGAAGTCATGGTGAAGCATCAGCCTTTGAGGTATGTTTATGTCCTTCAATCATCTGTTGGTTATATGAAGTTAAATGTTGATGGGGCTTCTTGTGGTAATCTAAGGGCAAGCAGTGGTAGTGGCACCATTAGAGGAGAGAGGAGAAAATAATGAAATGATTCTTTCCTTCTCCCACTGGTATGGTGTCAAAACCAATATGTTTGCAGAAGCCATGGCGCTATTACAAGGACTAGAGTTGGTCAAGGTGATGCACTTTGTGAAGGTAGAGATTTATACGATTCTCTCTAATCTAGCCAAAATGGTGAAAGATTAGTCATATTTACCTTGGGATCTTTGGAACTGGAAGCATTTGTGAGATGAGGATTGAGAGAATGAGGTGGTCATTCATCACACTTTGAGAGAGGGGAATAAAGTTGCAGATGTTTTTGGCAAATTTCATATGTACTGGTCAGGATGCTGATTTTAAAGCAATGGATAAACTGCCTAATCCCCCCCCCCCAACCAACCAGCAAAACCGCAAAACTTCATTGAATAATGCTCAAATTATGATCGAGAGACCAACAAATAGGGACAAACAATTAGAGACAAAACAAGAAAAACACTAAACTATACTGTAATAGGTGGAGTGAAACAAAACTAATACGAATCTGTGATGCAGGAGCTAGAGAGTCAAAATTGGGATTTTATGAAATTTTATGTATTTCTGTATTTTTTGACAGAAGGGTATTTTTGTCATTTTTACAATTTTATGTAGGGAACAATGATAGGGTTTAATTTGTCTAGTTATAGTTTGTTTATATTTAAAATTTCAGAGTCATTGCATAAGTAGGATTAGAGTTATTGAGTCTTTGAATTGAAATAAGATATGACAACTTAGTTTGAGTCCTATTAGGATTATTGAGTCTAATAGTTTGACTCATAAGACTATTATGAGTCTAACAGTTTGACTCCTAGGATTATTATGAGTTTAGAGTCTATAAATATGTATTGACGTTTTACACAAAGGCAATGAATTATGTTGAGTTTTCTTCAGCTTATGCTATCTATGGTGAGTGATTCCCATGTCCTAGAGTGATTCTAGGCACCCTGTGAGTGATTCCAGGTATTTTTTTCTCTTCTTTCTCTCCCTATTTTCTCTCTTATTCCTTCAAGAAGCCATTGCAGCCATTGACAACTATAACTCTGATCAAGAAGACCATTCAACATTCTCTAAGGACTAGAACTAAGCTGGTCCTACATCAGTTTGGTATCAGAGCCTAATGGTTTATTCAGTATGTTCTCACACAGTGACCGATTCTATTGGCCCAAGGTATCTTCTAGACAATCTTACAGGTCTAGAATCAATGATGATTGGGTTTCTAAACAATATGAAGGGTCTTTGGTTGACTTATTTGAGAAGATGGTGGAAGAAAGTAGATCTAATAATGTTAGCTACGAGAGCAAGATTTTCAAACATGTTAGAAGAGAAAGGGAAATACCAAATTTCAAAGGAGATGATGATCCACAAGCATTCTTTGATTGGATTGTTGAACTAGAAGAGTATTTTGATTGGCATGATATGCTTGACAAACAAAGGATTAGATTTGCGCGCATGAAGCTGACGGGTCATGCTAAAGTATGGTGGAGAACTCTTGAAAAACGACTAGAAAATATAGGTGATGATCCAATTAGTACATGGGCTGAGATGAAGAAGTGTTTGCAAGAAAAGTATATCCCACTAGACTTCCACGATGATCTATATATGGAGTTGACTAATTTCAAGCAAAAGAAGAAGTAGCAGGTTACAACAAAGAACTTGAAGTCAATGGGAAAAAGGTACAAAGTTGAAAAGAAAGTAGATAATTCCTTGCAAGTTGATGCCTATCCTAGAGTTGAAGTTGAGGATGAAGCTATAGAAGTTGTAGATATTAAAAATCAAGAGGGTGTAGGCCAAGAAAAAACAGAAATTGCTGGAGTTTCCAACACTTATGATCAACTTGAGGTTAATGATCAAGAAGAAATAGAAGTGGAGCAAGTTAAAGAAATTTAGGTGCAAGATAAAAATATGCTGATTGAAGTAGATCCTAGTAAGGAGGTAAGTGACTTTACCTTACAAGTTCAACTAGAACTAATTCCCCCAACATCAACAATGTAGAAGGAGTCCTAGATCTTGTTGAAGAACCGAGGATAGCAGAACACACAGAGATGGTGATTCTTAAGCTAGAGGTTGAAGGAAAAGTTCCAAATGTTGCAGTTGAGAATTTGGATAAGCAAGGGGAAGATTCATCACATAGGCTGGTTGATGAATAAAGTGTTCAAGAAACTAATGTTATTGATGATTTAACAAAGATGGTTATGGAAGGCAATGTTTCAGCAACACATTTCATTCAAGATCCTTTTCTAGTTCTGTGTGGCCTCTACTCTATAGTCCAAGCATGTAGCTGTGGGAAGTCTTACTCCCTTTGTAATTGGGACATATCAACTTTTCATCCTCAAGTTCTTCAAAACCCGAGGACTAGTTTTTTTGAACCGGGGGAGAATGATGTAGGAGATGGAGAGTCAAAATTGGGACTTCATGAAAATTTATGTATTTTTGTATTTTTGGATAGGGGTATTTTTGTCATTTTTACAATTTTATGTAGGGAACAATGATGGGGTTTAATTTGTCTAGTTATAGTTTGTTTATGTTAAAATTTCAGAGTCATTGCATAAGTAGGATTAGAGTTATTGACTCTTTGAATTGAAATAAGATAATGACAACTTAGTTTGAGTCCTACTAAGATTATTGAGTCTAACAGTTTGACTCCTAAGATTATTATGAGTTTAGAGTTTATAAATATGTATAGACGTTTTATACAAAGACAATGAATTATGTTGAGTTTTCTTCAGCTTATGCTAGCTATGGTGAGTGATTCCCATGCCCTAGAGTGATTTTAGGCACCCCGTGAGTGATTCCAGGTATTTTCTCTCTTCTTTCTCTCCCTATTTTCTCTCTTATTCCTTCAAAAATCCATTACAGCCATTAACAATCATAGAGCTCTGATAAAGAAGACCATTCAACATTCTCTGAGGACTAGAACTGAGTTGGTCCTACATCAATCTGCAAATGGAATGAGCTTCAAGCAGGTTGCATGATCCAAAAGTCATTTTTCACTTTGATAACAGTTTTCTGCACCATCATTACCTTAGGCTAAAAGCTTTATGGGATGGTATTTTATAGGTTGAAAGCAGGCCATGGATCGGAGGGTCGGCAACAAAAACCTTTTTACATACCAAGTTTCAATTTTCAAATGATTTGAAGCAGTCTGTGCTAAAACCACATTATGGCTGCCTTTGAATGCATGCAAAATAAGGGGGAATGGAGGATTTCATTGAAAATTAATTTCTTGTTTCTCTCGACTTGGTAAATAAACCTGAAAAGTTGATGAATATAGTATTGCCAAATATAGATTGAGAACATCATATCTCTGCTTGGAAGAAGGAATGCCATTT
This sequence comes from Nelumbo nucifera, assembly GCF_055504915.1. Lineage (NCBI taxonomy): Eukaryota > Viridiplantae > Streptophyta > Magnoliopsida > Proteales > Nelumbonaceae > Nelumbo > Nelumbo nucifera. The sequence goes on from NC_142649.1 coordinate 62,910,533, forward strand.
TTCCTATGATTAGTGATGATTCCATCCATTTTACATATGATCACACATAAAATAGCAAATTTCAGAAAATTGTTTGCTTTACTTGGGGGGTGTTGGTATAATGGTATTGCACCACGCATTTTGGGTTGATCAACAAATTTGTGAGAAATGTGTCGTTAGGAATGGCAACAGGGCAGGGTAGGGTGGGGATGGGGAGAATGTCAACCATTTTATTTTTGTTTTTTACTTTATTTAAAAATTAAAAAATAAAATAATTAAAATTTACAATTCTATTAAAAAGATTAAAACATATTTTAAGAAATATTAATATATAGACATATGCGTACATATATACATATATAGATGTATGCGTACATATATACATATATAGATGTATGCATACATATATACATTTATATTAGCGGGATTAGGATCCCCGTGGGGCGGGGAGTGCTCTCCCCGTCCTCGCCCCATCCCCGTCAATGGGGATGAAAATTTTCCCATCCTCGCCCCTACGGGGAAAATCATCCCCACCCCTACCCCATTCGGGGTAGGTCCCCATGTGGATCAAAGAAATGGGGAAATTGCCATCCCTTATGTGTTGTCAGTCACATCGTGTATGAGTGTCATTTCAATTAAAAAAGGGCAAATTTCTTAAAGTACTCTATGGTTTAGGAAATTGACTAAGTTTACCCTTATTGTTTACATATTGTATGTGTTTGGTTCTGTTTATGTTTATTGAATAAACGTTTGTACTTTATTTGCTGGTAAAAGCGAGAAATGCAATAATTGTAACCGTTTATGACAACTAGGCGCCAATTCAGCATAATAGTGAATAAACGCCTGGCTGTTTGTGGAAGCTTCAAAAAATAACTTCTACAAATAGCTGGCATGCACATAAACCAAAGTTCACTTTTTACATTTTCGATGTATGTAGAAGAGCAAGAGAGAGAAAATGCCGAGATGGCACCTATGTGGCACCATCAATAAACATTTACTGAATAAACGTAAATGGAACCAAACACCTGATTGTCTTAAAGTACGCTTAAGTTTTTTGACAATTGTCTAAAATTTCCCTTGCTATTAACGTTCATTAGTGTTTCATCACAATTTATTCACATGTGGCATCACGTGATAAATAGATTTTTTTTTTTAACCCAATATTGCTTTTTTTGTGACTGATGCTTTGCTTTCTTCATATTTTTATTTCTAACACTGAAAACCTTAAACAGGGTTTTCACAGTGCTCAGCCTTGTTTCAACAGCTCTCCCTATTACTCTCTAGCCTGAGATTATGACAGGAGCTATGAAAGGTATGTTAGAAACCTTATGCCTAATCAGATATTTGGCTTTGGGCCTTTCAACATCTAGATCTTTCAACCTTCATTTATGCAGTATGAATTCGAGTTTCCTCTGAATTAATTACAGAGTACTCAGACATCCTTAAGCTACAAACCTTCAAATCTATCCATGGGGCAATTTTGTTCCATGGAATTAAATCAGGCTTCTAGGGAACCCATGTATATGCAATGACCTAGTCCTGCATTGATGTATGCTCAGTCTCATGAGCAACTTAGACATGCTGTTTTCCAGGCTCCTTTTTATCACCAACCATTAAGTTTTGATTACTCCTAGAACCATTAGAAAACAGAGGATACCTGTATATCGTTACTCCTGCAGATCGTTTCATTTCCTTTCTGTTAGGTACTGCTGAGCGTAGGGATGCAATTGATTTGTTTTTGATGCACTACCCTTTTAGTTATTGTATGTTTCTATTTTCCTTCTTATTAGCAAGGAGTGAAAAGCTAAGTAGTATTATTCATATTAGTCATATATTGTTGGTTCAATGCGTAGATATATTTTTTGTTGGTAATGGAATTCCATTCATTGATCTCGTGTGGAACATGATTTTTCTTGTTTCTTTTTAAAAAAAAAAAAAAAAAAAATTCTACGAGTGACCAAAATATGCGGAACCTATTCTAGCAAGATTCTGAACGCCGGATTTAGCTACTGGAAAACCGACGTCCCGACTAAAGAGACGCAGTCACCGGTCAGTAACGAAGTCAAAGAGCTATGAAACATCAATCGTATTACAAACGAGAGAGAGAAGATTGAAGGGTAAAATTTAAAGAAGACTGAAGGGTAGTGTAGGAATGGCAACGGGGCGGGGTGGGGACCCGTCCCTGCGAAAATCCCCATCCCTGTCCCCGTTAACAGGGACAAGGTTATCCCCATCCCCATCCCCATCCCCACGGGAATCCTTATCCCTGTGGGGATCCCCATTCCCCGTCCCCGCCTCATTCCCGCTAACGGGGATGAAAATTTTCCCATCCTAGTCCTTACGGGAGGAAAATCATCCCCATCCTTGCCCCATTTAGGGCGGATCCCCACGGGGATCGGAGAAATGGGGAAAATTGCCATCCCTAGGATAGTGTTTGTTTTCAATTTGAAAATTTAAAGAAGATTGAAGGGCAAAATAGTCTTTTCATTAACAGTAATCAATGATTATCAATGAAAACTTAGGAATACTTTAAGTCAATTTCTAAATAATAGGGGTGAATAAGTCAATTTCCTAAACCTTGGAGGTACTTTAAGAAATTTGTCCTTAAAAAATTGCACGTGTGCGATTAATCATTGTCATTTATGGTTAAACGTCAAATTTGACATTTTGGATAGAAATAACAATTTGTATGATCAATTCAAAACATTTTTGACAAAAGAAATCCCACACATATTTGTATTGAATAATCTAAAATGCAATGCCATTGTGCCAAACATCTCCTTAGTTTTTAGGAAATTGTTTTATTATCTATTAGTAATTTTATTTTTATTTTCATATTCCCACTTATAGGTTCCAAATGAGTGGTAGCAAGTTAGTCGTTCAACCTTTCAATTAAAATAGGCCAATTATTGACATCATAAATCAAATAAAAAATATAAAATAAATAAAACTATAGAACAATACAAAAAATTTGTCAAATATATATATGACCTCAAGAAATTATAGGAATGCCACAGACAAATCTCCTTGTATAATTGATTTTATGGTATTCAAAAATTATATGACTCACATATAAGACAAATTTTCTTTTTTTACCTCATTATGTAATTGTCTCTATGAAAATTACAAGAGTGCCACATAAAAGACAAGCCTTCCATGTAATTGATTCTATGGTATTCGAAAATTACAGCAATGCCACATATAATTATTTACGATTATGCCATTCTATAAAATAAAATGTCATCCATCTCTCTTGCCTACTTTTCTTTCTCTTCCTCTTCTCTATCTCAACTTTTATTTATTCATTTATTTATTTTATTATTATTATTATCTAAGCATTTATTTATTTAATAAAAGTAAATATATTGTTCATAAATCAATAAAATAAATCAGATTCGACATTGAGAGAAAATTTTAATAAACATTTATTTATTTTATTAAATTATTTATTTATTTATAAATATTTTACTAACAAATTATTCTCTCCCCTTGAGACCAATATTTAGGGTTATCAACGGATTTGGTTTAGTTCGAGATAGCTTATATCAGTCCCATGCCAATATACTTGTATTTATTTATTTTATTCAATTTAATAAATTATTATATAAACATTAATTTATTTAAGAAAAAATAGGGCTGGACCAATGGGTTGGGTCTACCTGATGGAGCTAAATTGATTGAACATAAATCTAACAATTATGGTTCATGATTTTGTCTCGATTAATAATTGGGTTGGTTTTTATTTTTATTCAAAATTGATTTAGATCTAGAACCGATTATTTTATGGAAATATATATATATATATATATATATATATAATTTCTTGTAATTTTTATAATGTTTTATGTTTGAATAGTAAATTTGATAGATGATAAATAAGATATATTAGTTAAAAAATGTTTTAACTTATTAACATAAAAATATGGACTTTTTACAAAAAAAAAATTAATGAAGTTTATTGAATTTGCATAATCGGATACGTTTTGAAACATATTATTAAAACAGTGAGCAGGATAAAAATAATTCATTTTTGACAAAATTACCCCTTCTTAAAATCGGAAAATGAAATGGTCTTCCTCCTCCAAGACACCAAATTGGAACATGTCTCTCTCTTTTCCATGTTTTGTTCATCGTCTACCTCTTCTCATGGAAAATGTACCTTTCTGCTCTCAAGGGTGGTTTCAATGCAGCATCTGGTTCTTTCCCTTTACACTTTTATTTCAAACTAATAAAAGTCCACACATGTTGCACGTGGCAATATCAAATGATGATGATGATAATAGTTAGCAACCAAATGACCTTACTGATTGAACCATTAATCTATTTAACTAGGAAAATGGACTATGATTAAGACATTAATTCATTTTTTTGTTTGTATTTTAGCTATTTGTTTATTTACCAACAATAATTCTTATTTTTCAAATATATTTTTGTTTAATATGAAGAATGTATAATATTAATGCATGTTCAAAATTTTTTATAAAATTTATAAAAAATTCTATATTTTTATTTTTTATTATTTAATTTATGAGATAATAAAAATTACTTATTTACCAAGAGGAAATGCAATTCCAATATATTGTTTTAATATTGGTTTTTAATATTATGGTCAAATCAATTATTTATATATATCATTTACATATAATATATATGTTATTTATTATTTATTTATAAATATGTTATTTGTATTACATTTTTGTAAACTTCTTATATGATGAAAATAGTTGAAAAATACTTATATCTTTTTTGTTTTTCTTTATTTCAACTATTATATTTTCTTTTTCTTTTAATAGTTTATTATTTTTTACATTAAATCAGATCATATTATATTCGGTTATCTAACACCTTGATCAGATTCAGATTCGAAGCAATATTTATGAGATCCGATTAGATCTTTGGATCGAATTGAATTCGAATATACCATGATTCAAATCCAATCCGATCTGTTTGCATCCCTACCAAACCACTTACTTACAATGACCTAGCTAATTAAATCATTGAACCACTTGACATGGTTAGTAGGGTCATGTGCTATACATTAATGCTCTTTGTTTTTTATTCCATTTCTATCATTAATGAAAATAATTCTCATTAATCACACTTTTTTATATAAAAAATATATAATATTATAGAATGTACCCAAAATTATCTACATTTTCTAGAATTTTTTTATTTAACAATAACACCATGCGTTGATCCATTTGACATGGATAGTTGAACTACTAACCCACCACTTGGATGGATTAACCATTTTTTTTCCTTTTTCGGTTGATTTTAAATCATGTATTCCATTTTCATCTTCAATAAAAGTAATTTTTATTTTTGCACGTGGTAGTATCAAATGATGATGATGATAATAATCAGCAACCAAATGACCTTATTGGTTGAACCGTTAACCTATTTAACCAGGAAAATGGAATATGTATAAGACATTAATTCATTTTTTTCATTGTATTTTAGCCATTTCTATCTTTACTAACAATAATTCTCAGTTTTTCAAACATATTTTTTTAACATGATGAATATATAATATTAATTTATGTTCAATTTTTATAATATTTATAAAAAAATTCTATATTTTTATTTTTATTATTTACTTTATGAGATAATAAAAATTACTTGTTTACCAAGAGGAAATGCAATTCCAATATATTGTTTGAACATTGGTTTTTAATATTGTGGTCAAATCAATTATTTATATATATAGTATTTATATATATTATTTTTATATAATATATGCATTATTTATTATTTATTTATAAATATGTTATTTATATTGCATTTTTGTAAACTTTTTATATGATGGAAATAGTTGAAAATATACTTATATTTTTTGTTTGTTTATTTCAACTATTATATTTTCTTTTCCTTTTAATAATTTTTATTTTTTTAAAAAGTTAAATTGGATTGTATCATATTCGAATATTCGACATCTTGATCGGATTTGGGTTCGGATTCGAATCAATATTTATGAGATCCGGTCGAATATTTGGATCAAATCAGATTTGAATATACCCTGATTCAAATTTGGTCTGATCTGTTTGCATCCCTACCAAGCCACTTGCCTACGATGACCTACCTAATTAAACTATTGAACCATTTGACATGGTTAGTCGAGTCATGTGTTAGACAATAATGCTTTATTTTTTATCCTAATTTGATCCCATTTCTATCGTTAATGAAAATAATTCTCATTAATCACACTTTTTTATATGATGAATATATAATATTATACAATATACCCAAAATTATCGATAAATTTCTATATTTTCTAGAATTTTATGTATTTTATTATTTAATAATAACATCAAGTGTTGATCCATTTGACATTAGTTTAACCACTAACCTATCACTTGGATGGAAAAACCATTTTGCTTTTTTGGTTGATTTTAAATCATGTATTCCATTTTCATCATCGATAAAAGTAATTCTTATTTTCACATTTATTGTTGTTTAATATGGTGAATATATAACAATAGAACTGTATCAAAATGCTCTGTACAAAGCTAATATTCGTTACTTAGTTATGACATCATAGATTGACCCATTTGACCCAGAATGTTAGATCATTGACCTACCTACCATCTAGATATGGAAGTGGTTTCATTTTAAAACTGTTTTAAAATTTTGCATTTCATTTATATCATTGATAAAATAGTTATTGTTTATCATACTTATTTTTGTTTATATTATTAGTATATAATATTATAGATGTGCCCAAAATTGTTTCATATTTTTGTACTATTTTATTTAAAAAAATATTTTTAATTATACATCATAGGTTAACCTATTTGACCTGAAAGGTTGAACCACTAACCCACCCCTAGATAAGAAGATGGTTTAATTTTCCATCGGTTTTAAGTTGTACAATTGATGTCTATCATTAATAAAATTATGTTTATTTTATCATACTTATTTTTTAATATGACAAATATATAATAATAAAAACATGTCCAATTTTTTCAAATTTTTTCTATATTTTTTATATTTATAAATTTGTATTATTTATTTATGACATCATGAAATTATCTATTTGACCCAAATGGTTGAAGTACTTACCCACGACCTAGATGAAAAATATGATTTCATTTGTAGGTTTATTTTAAAAATATAAAATTTTATTTTATTAATAATTATTGTTTATAGATTTATTAGTGGAATTTAATCATGATAAACAAAAGTATTTTTTATATTTCTAAATTTGTATTATTTATTTATAACATCATGAAATTATCCATTTGACCCAAATAGTTGAACTAGTTACCCTCCACCTAGATGAAAAATATGATTTCATTTCTATGTTTATTTTAAAAATAAAAGATTTTATTCTATTAATACTTATTGTGTATGGATTTATTAGTGGAATTTAATGATCATAAATAAAAATATAAATGTTAGATTCAATGAGAGAGAATGTGGTTTATTTAATGACTTAAATGTGAGACTTAATGAGAGGTAATTGAGTGTACTTATTGGCATTCTTTTAATTACATTTTCTGTCCTTTTAATGGAGATGAATTAAATTCAAGAGGAAGTACATTTTAGTAAAAAAAAAAAATTCAGAAGCCAATACCTCTTCATTCACACTTTTATAAGTAGTATAGATAGATAGATATAGATTAAAGGTAGATTAATTTTTGTCCTTGTTTCTTTATGCTCTCTTTGAATTTTGAGCTTTTGAGAAAATTTGTACTAAGTATGATCTACTTCATTGTTTTTGTTCTGTTACATGAATGCTGATAGGTAACTTTTTGAGAGTTTTGGTAAGATTTATTTGGATAGTGGAATTTGAAGTTGAGAAGGGTTTAAGGAAAACTCAGCAATTTCCCAAAAAATTAATTTGAGAAAATCAGAGCTTCCAAGCAAGGTTTCAGGATCAGTTTTGGTTGAGATCTGATGTGGGGTGACCCAACCTAGCCCAGCCCACGAGCGCTAGATTCGGGAACGAGATCCGCTACATCAGGGGTTACCCTGCTCCCCTCGTACGGAGCCAACCGCGAAGTGTTCACATGACCCTGCGAAGGCTACTGTGCGCTTCTATATGGCTCCCATCCCAGGCGTTCATCTCCACGTACCTCCAGGCAACTCAAGTATAAATAGGGGTGCCTCCCTCCAGCTAAAGGGGCCAAGAATATACAATCTACAGTCTGAATTTGGAACTAGGCTCACAAACCATATTCTGTTTCACCTCTTCGTACCACGTACTAACTTGACCGTCGGAGACTTTGCCTCAGGTTCTCACCCAGGGCCTCTGACGTATTCTGTCTTGCAGTACCTTGGTCACCTGCCTTTGACTTCTACAGTACTCGGAGCCTCCTCCGCCTCGGCTTACATACCACGGCCTCAGCAGCAACCTCTCCGAACCCTCGAAACCTTCAACCAGCCTCAGGAGCCTAGGGACGAAATTACTTTGTTGTCCTTGGCCAATCCGAGCATCAACAATTGGCATCGTCTATGGGAAGCGTTGCTAGGACGTTCCCTAAAAGAACTTTAACAAGCTAACAAGTCCCCAAGCTCCGACCAACCAACATGGTACGAAGAACCTTGTCACCAACGAGCAGTTCCAAGCCGTGCTCGACCGCCTAGAATACATGACACAGTGAGCCGAGTAATACTACCCCCAGGCAGGAGGTCGCCCAAAGGGTGACCGCCCCGCTGGGGAATCAACACAGCCGGGCTGGCATTGGTCCACCAACCAACCTATCCCCAGCCTCAGCCACATGCAACAGGCCGAGCCCTCGAAGTCTGGTAGTAGTCATCCAACCGACCCACTCTCCAAGACCTCAAGACCTCCTAGCCGAAGGGAGGAAGAATTGGAACGATCAGAGGATAGCCGCCAGCCCTCCGAGCAGCATCACCGACGTCGAAGGGTCAATCCAAGGGACGAAGGCGGACGTCGTGATCACCCTAGTGCCCATTCCAGGGCCGAGGGCCGGCGTCGAGCCTCTTCCTCTCATGTCTCAGACCTCTGGGACGTCCTAAACGACCGTCGTGCTAAGTATGAAGCACGCGGTCTCAACTCCGAGCACTCCGGAGTCCGTGTCGAGCACCATCATGTCCATGAAGACCAGGATGGCGCGTAGGCCATGCCCGACCCCAAGTTCGTCGAACTCTGAGCTGAGCTCGGTGCTATCAAAGTCAAGCTCCGATAGGTTAAAGAAGGCCGAACTGACACCTCGGTCGGACAAAGCAACTACACAGGGAGAATGGATTCCTTCTCCCCTGACATCATCGCCGAACCTCTACCTCCAAACTTCAAAGCTCCTGCCTTGGAGTTGTACGATGGGAACACTGACTTGGACGACCACCTAGAGAGCTTCAGGGCGCTCATGATCCTCTATGGATATTCCGACGCCTTGATGTGCCAAACTTTCAGGCAACCTTCAAGGGAGCCACTCGGCGGTGGTTCTCGAGCCTCCCACCTTGATCCATCAACTCGTGGGAGTAGTTTTCCAGCATGTTCCTCGCACGCTTCATCAGTAGCCGACGACCCTAGAAAAGCGTTGTCTCATTGATGACTGTCAAGTAGAAGTGAGGAGAAAGTTTGCGGTCATACATCGACCGCTTCAAGAAAGAAGAACTCGAGGTCTGTGACCTCGACCCCCTAGTCTCTATGCATGTCGCTATCAGTGGGCTCCTCCCCAGCTCGACTCTCAAATGCTCCGTTGCCAAAAGCCAGTTGAAGACGAAGCTGGAGTTCGTAGAAAGGGCTCAGAAATACATTACCGTCAAAGAGGCTTCATCTACGGACACCCCTGAGAGGGGTACAGAGCACCGGGACGAAGCCCCCGAGAAGAAGAGGAAGAACGGAGACCAGGGCCATAGCAACAACAATAATAGCAACAGGAAGCCACCGGCCTCGGCCTTGGCTAACAATCAGTACACACCACTCAACTCCACCCGCACATAGATTCTGATGCAGATCGGCTAGGAGAAATTTATGAAGTGGCCTGAAAAGTTGAAGAAGAACCCCCGTCGGGGGAACCCCAAAAAATACTGCAAGTTCCACTGAGGTACCGGCCACGACATCGAGGATTGCTATGATCTCAAAAATGAGATAGAGTCCCTCATTCGTCGGGGTCACCTCAAGCAGTACGTCGGAGGCGAGGCCTATACCTCATCCTCCTAGCAGCAACAACAGCAGCACCAACAAGCAGCAGGCGTCATCGACGTCATAGTAGGAGGCACGGCCTCGGGTGGAGCCTCGGCCTCGGCTTGCAAAGCCTACGCCAGGCAGCTGAACATCCAGGGGCCATCCCTCAAGAAGCAGAAGCAAGAACCCCTCTCCTTCACGGACGAGGACTTGAAGGGGGTAGCAGTCCCCCATGACGATGCATTGGTGGTTTCGGTCGTCATTGCAAACTTCGTAGTCAAAAGCATCCTTATAGACAATGGCTCCTCAGCCGACATCCTTTTCTACGAAGCCTTTGAAAAGATGAAGATAGCTTTGGAGCGCCTCCAACCAGTAGATGCCCCACTAGTCGGCTTCTCTGGCAGCATCGTCAAACTAGAGGGCAAGATTTCCCTACCAGTCACAGTAGGGACGGAGCCCCAGCAAGTGACAAAGATGACAGAGTTCCTGGTCGTGAAGATTGGCTCCCCCTATAACGCCATCATGGGGAGACCAACTCTTCATGCACTCCGGGCAGCCATCTCCTCCTACCACCTCGCCTTGAAGTTCTCCACCGAGTGCGGCGTCGGAGTTGTTTGCGGGGACCAGCATGCCGCCCGTTAGTGCTATGTGGCAGTGTTGAAGGGAAAGAATAAAGAAGCTCTGCCATTAGAGGGTCTCGACCTCAGGGAGGAGCAAGCGAGCCGAGGCCAGCCGGCCGAGGACTTCGTCTCAGTCCCCCTAGACGAGGATGAGCCTAACAAGGCAGTCTGCGTTGGGTCCAACCTTCCCCACAAGAGCCTATCCGAACTGGTAAGATTCCTCAGACTCAATGACGACGTCTTTGCTTGGTCCGCCGCTAACATGCCCGTAATTGACCTCTCGGTCATTACACACAGGCTGAGTGTGAACCCGAGCTCTAGGCCAGTTCGATAGAAGAAGAGGAACTTTGCACCGGAGTGTTGGAAGGCCATACAGGAGGAAGTTGAAAAGTTACTTGACGCCGACTTCATCTGAGAGGTACACTACCCTAACTAGTTGTCAAATGTGGTTATGGTAAAGAAAGCTAATGGGAAATGGCGGATCTGTATTGATTTCACATACCTTAACCGAGCCTGCCCCAAGGAAAATTTTCCTTTGACAAGGATAGACCACCTCGTTGACGCCACTACAGGGTACGAGCTACTTAGCTTCATGGACGCCTTCTTCGGATACAATCAAATAAAGATGCACCCTGATGATGAAGAGAAGACCTCGTTCATCATTGAACATGACACATATTGCTACCGTGTGATGCCCTTCAGCCTCAAGAATGCTGGGGCCACCTACCAGTGCCTTATCAACAAGGTGTTCAAAAAGCTGATGGGGAGGAGCATCGAAGCCTATGTGGATGACATGGTAGTGAAGAGCCTGAAGGTCGGAACCCACATCTTGGACCTAGCCGAGACCTTCAACACCTTGTGGCAGTACAATATGAAGCTCAACCCTAGCAAGTGTGCCTTCGGCATCACATCAAGCAAATTCTTAGTTTCGTCATCACTCAGTAAGGCACTGAGGCTAATCCTGAGAAGATACAGGTCATACTAGACATGGCACCCCCGCGGGCGGTGAAAGAAACCCAAAAACTCACTGGCCGAATAGTAGCTCTCAATCACTTCATGTCAAAGTCAGTCGACTGTTGCCTACCCTTTTTCTGTGCCATCAAGAAGCTAAAAGAGTTCCAATGGACGGAGGAATGCCAGCGCGCCTTTGACGAGCTCAAAGCGTACCTTACTTCACTCCCCTCCTAGCTCGGCCAGCTGAAGGGGAAACCTTATACCTATACCTCTCGGTTGGAGATGAAGCAGTTAGTTCAGTCCTCATCAAGGATGATGGCGTGCAGAAGCCAGTTTACTATGCCAACAAGGTCCTCTACAACGCCAAAACCAGGTACCCCGAGGTAGAGAAGTTGGCTTTCGCCCTCGTGGTTTCAACAAGGAAACTTCGATCGTACTTTTAGGCCCACACTGTAGTGGTCCTGATGAACCAGCCCCTTAAGGTTTTCCTTGCCAAACCCGAGGTCTCGGGACGCCTGACGAAGTGGGCCATCGAGCTATCTGAGTTTGACATTCAGTACCAACCAAGGCCCACGACCAAAGCACAAGCTCTAGCAGATTTCATAGTAGAGTGCACCTTCAGTCGAGCCCTTTGCTAGCCCATAGAAAATGCTGAGGGGGATAATGTGGGCGACGAGGTTCAACCTCGACGGAAGCTTTTTGTTGACGGCTCCTCCAATGCTAAAAGAAGCGGAGCGGGCCTCATCTTCCTCACCCCAGATGATGTTGCCCTGGAGTATGCGCTAAGGTTCGACTTTCCAGCATTAAACAATGAAGCTGAGTATGAGGCCCTCTTCGTTGGTCTGCAGCTTGCTAAGGACCTCGGCTCCTCATATGTTGAGGCCTTCAACGACTCCCAACTGGTGGTGAATTAGGTGAACGGCGAGTACGAGGCCAAGGAACAAAGTATGTCCAAGTACCTCGCCAAAGTCCGAGATTTAGCCCACCACTTCCAACGCTTCTCCTTGCAATGGGTCCTGCGAGCCGAGAATGCACGTGCCAACGCCCTCTCCAAGATGGCAAGTACCTCGAGCGGAACTCCTGGTTGGGCCGTGCACGTCGAGAAGCTACTTCAGTCCTCCATTGAAGAAGTCCAAGTACACCCCATAGAGGCCGAACCTTTATGGATGGATCCCATCGTCAACTTCCTATCAACTGGACGACTGCACGAAGACAGAAATGAGGTAAAACGACTCAGACGACAGGCAGCCCACTACACCCTGCTGTAGGGGAAACTATACCGAAGATCCTTCACTTTGCCTTACCTCCGATGCCTTCGTCGGAAAGAGGGCAACTATGTGCTACGTGAAATACATGAAGGCATCTGCGGTAATCATCTCGGCGAGAGAGCCCTAGCCCAAAAAGCCCTAAGGAAGGGCTACTTCTAGCCTACCCTCCACAAGGATGCAGCTAGATTGGTGCAAAAGTGTGACCCATGTCAGAGGTATGCCAACTTATGCCACCGATCGGCCACCACTCTCTCAACCCTCAGCAGCCCATGGCCCTTTACCAAATGGGGCATGGACCTCCTTGGCCCCTTTCCTCCGGCCACGGGGGGCAGAAAGTACCTCGTTGTTGCAATAAACTAATTAACCAAGTGGGTAGAAGTTGAGCCTTTGGCCGCCATCACGGCGCGAGACATCCAAAATTTCTTTTGGAAAAACATTTTCTACCGCTTCGGCCTACCCTACAAGCTGGTCACCGACAACAGGAAGCATTTTGATGACACCAAGTTCTGGGAGTGGTGCGCCTCCTTCGGTATCAGGCAACAATACACCTCGATAAACTATCCTCAAACCAATGGCCTAGCCAAGGTCACGAACAAGACAATACTGGATGGGTTGAAGACTACATTGGGCCGAGCTAAAGGCATATGGGATGAAGAACTAAACAGTGTACTCTGGGCTTACCGAACTACGCCTCAGGAAGTCACGGGAGAAACTCCCTTCGGCTTAACCTATGGCACAGAAGCAGTAATCTCAACAGAGATCAGCCAGCTGACACTCCGAGTTAAGGCATACAATGAGGCCGAGAATGATAAAGCCCTCAGAGCAAACTTAGACCTACTGGAAGAAGCTTGAGAGCAAGCACAGATAAGGGTAGCTACTTACCAGCAGCGAGTGGCCCGCTACTACAACTCCAGGGTAAAAGAAAGACTATCAAGAGGGAGACCTTGTCCTCAGAAAAGTCATGGTCCCCGAACCCGGAGTAGGGAAGCTGGGCCCCAATTGGGAAGGCCCCTATAGAATCAAGCAAGTCGTCGGCCCTGACACTTTTCACCTGGAACACCTAGATGGAAGACCTATACCTTGGATATGGAATTCGAAGAACCTCTAGATGTATTACAGGTGATTGTAATATCTTTTTGAAACTATTGATGAATGAAGCAAAGTTCCTCTTCGGCTCAATGTTCTATGCGTGTACCTACTATTCTTACAACTCTTCGACCTTGCGACTAACAGGGGCGCATGGCCTCCTCCGAGGACTGTACCCCTCGCTAGATCGACGCCAAGACTTAACGAATAAGTAGCGAACACCCTAACTGTGACTTAATGCATCAGAATACACCAGGATGGCCAAAGGCCTCATGTACCTCAGCGCCCCACCTCGGCGGCGGCTAGGCTCCTGAACTTTCACACTTAGTGCTACCAGCAAAGGAAGCCAGCCTCCTCGGAGCTTTGCGCTCGACCTCGTTGAAACATACGCGCAGGGATACGGGAGCTAGGAGATCCTCGACTCTGTGTAGGCCCCATGGAACTAGACGGGCCTTAGCTCTATCTCAGCCACCCCCAATAGGGCAGGCCATCTCGGCCTCACCGAAGCTAATGCATGGGAATACGGGAGCCAGGCGAGCCTCAGCTCTACCAAGGCCCCACAGAGCTAGATGGGCCTTAGCTCTGTCTCGGCCACCCGCCAGTACGACAGGCCACTTCGGCCTCGCCGAAACCAATACTTAGAAGAGTGTGAGATAGGCGAGCCTCAGCTCAGCCTCGGCCCTACTCTCACATCGACAGGTCATCTTGCTATTTACTGGAAGGGAGGAGAGCCAAGCGAGCCTCATGCTCCACTTCGGCCTCCCCCCATCACAGGCCTCTTCGTCCTTGCCTAAGTGAGCGCTTATGAAGAGTGGTAGACTAGGCAAGCCCCGGCCTAGCTGTAGAGGCCTCGCCTCAGCCACCCCTCCGCCATGCTCCTGATGTGCAAAGTAAAGTAAACCAAAGAGAACTATACTTGTCTCATGCTGTGATTTTTCTCTTGGAGGGGCAAGGACCCTTCGGCAACAAAAGCATTAGTGCAAAAACAGTGCAAAAAATACAAGGAAAAACAACACAGCAAAGCACAAGTACAACATTTGAGGCAAAGATAAAAAATGCCACCAATTTTCATTATGTACAAAATTTTTGGCTTTACAAAATTGTCTCATGGCCCCTCAGGCCGAACATATGTACAATGTCAAAAAAAAAGAGAGAAAAATCCTAGCCTAAGCCTCACCACCAGCCGAAGGAGGAAGTGCAGAACCAACATCCTCTTTGGGAGAGTTAGGGATCACCTTCAAAGATTCGACATCAAAGTCTGGAAGCATCGCCGCAAGTGCCTTCTTGGTGTCCTCGATCCCGTCCAAGTAAGCCTGGGAAGCGATACCAACCAACTCATCGGTTCGTTTCCCTGCCTCTTGGGCCCTCTTCTCAGCCTCGACTGCCTTTTGTTCGGCCTCTGCAGCCCTCTTAGCTGCCTCGGCCGCCCGCTTATTCACCTCGGCGATGTCTACCTCGGCCTGTTGGAGACATCGTTCAGCCTCAAAAATGAGGTTCTCTACACGAGTCCTCTCCATCTGCTCTTGGGAGAGGAGATCTTGTGTCTTCTTTAGCTTTTCTTCGGCCTCCATGCGAAGCTTTTGTTCGTCGCTGAAGTATCGTTGGAACTCGCGGCGCTTCTCCACGGCAGTGGTGGTGACTTGCTGAAGCTTGTCTTTCTCAGCCTCCAGCTTGTCCATGTTGGCTAGGGTCAATTTCAACCGATCCCCTAGCCCAACAAAGTGAAGAGAAACCTGCAACGAGAAAACAGTTAGCACCCAACAGATAAACGAAGAAAAGAAGGAAAGGAAAGGGGAGCAAGTTGTTACCTCGGCCAGGCTTGTTACCTCGGCCAAGCTCTGCAGCCCCTTCTCATACAACCTATTCGGGGCCATCCCCAGCATTTGGAAGCGGTTCCGTGCCAAGAGAGCCCCACTCACCAACGCCGAGCCAACTCTCACGTTGCGGATAGAGCCCCCCTCGCGGATCTCCCACTCAGGGTGGAAGATTTGGTCAGACCGCTGGGCGAGCTCCTAAAACGGCGTGGGAGCGGAAAATGACCTCATTTACTCCTTGTGGGGCCTCCTCGGGGCGTCACCGATAGAAATCCCGATGCGGGCCACCTTCTGTTGCGGTTGACCCCCTACGGCCCCCTCGGCTGGCCTCTTCCTCCCTGCCTCGACCTCGTCGGTAGGTTCTCTCTACACCTCGGTCGGCTGCTGCGGTGCTTGCTCCTCGTGCCCTGGCTGGCCCTCCTCGATGGGTCCCTTCCCCTTCACAGGGATCTGTGGAGTGGCTCCCTTCGGGGGAGCTGTTGAAGAAGTCCCTTTGGCAGGGACCTATGCTCTCGTCCCCTTGTTTGCAGGGGCTGGTGCCTTCTCCTTCTGGGCTGGTGTGCCCCTGGTGGGCCTCTAAGGCGTCTGTCCGCCAGCCTTTGCCCGCTCCTTCTGTATCACGCGGGCACGATCAAGTATAGCCTTCCGAGCGTCCATCGGCACCTCTGCAAACAAAACAGTAGTTAGTACCACTACACAAAGACGAAGATGAGGAAAATGTGGAAAGGGATTGCATGGCCTATCCTACCGAGGGGGGGGGGGGTAGAGTTGAGCCCCACGAAAACCAGTGGGACCTCCTCCTCCACCAAGGGCTGGGCTCGGACTCTCCCCAGGTTGAGTAGCCGCGCGAGATCATCGCTCTCCTCACTCATAAGCAAGGGGACACTTTTCTCCGCAGACAAGTTGGCTTCTCCCCACAACGACTTGAAGGACCAGCCCTCGGGACAAGACAAAAAGAAGTATTTACTCTTCCAGTTGTGCACGGAAGAGGGGCTATCTACGGGCTTGGACTTGCAGGGTTGGAATTAGAAGACACCGGCTTCGGAAGTGTGCTTCCTCAGTGCGAAGACCGCCCTAAAGAGCTTCGACGTCAGCTCCACACCCTGGAGTCGGGCCGCCACCAGCATCGCCATAATGGTTCCTATTGCATTGGGCACTAGTTGGCTAAGGGTAATCCCTTACACCCTTAGCAGGTTAGAGATCAACGGATGAAGGGGGAATCGGACCGAATTGGAGGAAGTGTTGATAAACGCAAATCTCCCCCTCCTTAGGAGTCCACGGCCGATCACCCGCCTCGGGTGCCCTCACTCCATAGGATGAAGGGATGATGTACTACCTCATCAGGGCCTTAACCTTATCTCAATCCAAAGAACCTTCAAATTTTGGGTGAGAAGGATCAGTCTCGGCCGCCACCCCGACAACACTCTCAACCCTCATCCCAATGACAAGGTTCGGGTCCTGCTCCCCCTTGGCTTGGGAGGACCCCTCAGCCTCCCTCGGCGTCACAGATGGAGCACTCTCACAAGGAGGGTCATTGCCTCGGCAGATGCCTTTGGCTGCCCCGGAGGTTACCCTCTCCCGGAGCACCTCCACCTCGCACCGAAGGGGAACGGAAACAAAAGGGCTTAAAGTGGAAAGGGGAGAAGGGGTTCGAATGGAGCTCCCCTCCGATACATTTAGAAGTTAGTTCATAGCACTCAGGTTCAAAATCTGAGAAAGACGTTGTTGGAAATTACCTAAAAGGGGGAGTTAAAGGAAAAGAAGTGAAGGTAGAGTGTTGAAGACTAGAGAATCTGGGAGCTGAGTTCACTAGAAGGTGAAAGCACTTGGAGGCAAAATGACAAGAATTCTATTGTCGAAGCCCCTATTTAAAGAGGAATGAATGGCCCAGATTTCTCGAGATCCAATGGCTGAGAAGCCACTGCCTCCACAACCCAATCATGGCGTGCCACGTGACGCTCAGCCTCAGAAGGCGAAGCGACACGCTGATAACGGCTCGGATCATCTCAAATCTAACGGAAGATGAAACGACACTCAAGACAGACCAGCGCATCTGCCCACAGCGACCCGCCGATCTGGGCAACCCGTTCCCACGAGTACGCACATCGGTTCAACCGAAAGATCATCCTGTGCATGGATCCTCGAGCCCTATAGGCTATCAGCCTAAACAGCCTTCGGCTTCATAGGCCCTTGGCTTAAATGGCCTTCGGCTTCACAGGTCCCCGGCCTAAACAGCCTTCGGCTTCACAAGCCCTCGGCCTAAATAGCCTTCGTCTCCATAGGTCCTCAACCCAAATGATGGCACCAGAGCATCCGCACTGAGCGCACCTCCCAGGTCACTTGTCCGAAGCAACAGTGCTATAGACCACTCGCAGCTTCGACCCAACTTATAAAGATGAACCAGGCAAAGACGAGAAAGAGGATGCCACTGCAGGTTACACCTCGGCTACTGGGCCCACTGGCGCTCACCATTACTACTCCCATCAGTCGAAGCTGAATTTTTCTCTTGGCCTCGGGAGTGGGGGGCAAGTGATGTGGGGTGACCCAACTCAGCCCATTTGGGGCTGGGAGGCCCATTTGACCCGTTGACAGTCCTAAACCAAAATGGGGTCCACTATAGTTTTTTTATTAACCATAGTAATATAGTTATAGTAATTTTGTTTAACAAAAAAGTAAATTAATTTATGAGATCACATTTCCGCCCCACAAGAAGTCGCCCCACAGCACATCCCCGCCGTGTATTGAAAACATCTCCCGATGCTGACATCATCGAGACTAGTACTATCATCGGGAGATGTTTCCAATATACCACAGGGATGTGCTGTGGGGCGGAGATGTAAACTCCTAATTTATTGCATCTCCAAATGTCATTTTTTTTTTATTTTACCCTGTGAAGTAGGAGCTTTCCCGCTACTTAATGATAAAAATAATTAAAAACACAAAGATATAGAAAAGTGGAGTTGATGTTTGACCCATGATCACTGAGCTTATCAAACGGATTAATGGTTAAATACTTTGAATTACATGAGATAAGAGTAAATGAAAAAGAAAATAAAATTTTTTATCCCATTCAAGTTGAAACAAATGGAACCAGGGCCTAGGGGTAATCGTTTTCAGCTGGAGCTGGAAAATCCCAGCTTGAAAATTTTAGGCCTATGCTTAAGTTTTGTGTTTAGGCTCGGCCAAGACTCGCACATATTACATAAATATTATCTATGCATCTTTATATATGCTATTTCATTTTATATAAATATTATGAAACCTATAATACATATTATATATAATCTATTATATTAAAACATGTAACAAAATAAATTTTAAACACATATTCCATGACATAAATATAAAATATTATATGTTGAATATTGTGAATAAAAGTCATAGGCTCGGAATCAGGCCAGGTCCGGCTTAAAACCATTATTATAGATGCTAAGCCTGGCCCATGATCATCCCCTTCTTGGCCTTTGCCTCTTTCTCTCTTATTTATGCCCATCTAGATTCCAGAATGCATATTAAAATCAGTTTCAGTTACTGTAAAGCTTGTTGGAACAGTCATTATGGCCTTTATATTGGGAATATCTCCCCATGAAATAAAGTGTATAGATATATAGATATTTCCAATGCAAGACTGTAAAGGGCTGTTCGAATGTGTTCGAATGAGCTCTGCATTGACTAAAGCCGATCTCATGTGCATTGGACTCCCTGTGCATAATAACGTGTAAGAGAATGAGATATTCTTCATGTGTGTCTGTGATGTTATGTGGATAATAAGGGTGGATAGAATTGCCGTGAATTCCCCATGTGTGTCTGCTCTCACACTTGGCGCCTCACAGGCACTTCACACACACACCCTATGCATTGGGAACATCTCCGATATTTATTAGTTATTATTCACGGGAGATGTTCCCAACACACGGTAGATGTGTCTGTGAGGCGCCCATATGTGAGGAGCTGATCCTGGCTCCTCTCGAACTCATGGTGAAGATGTGTGGGTGTCGGATGATGTTTGGAGGGTGTTGGAACGTCATATTGGCAGGTGATGCGAATTCCGATTCCATCATGCCACTGTTCCAGCAAAACTCAGAATATAAAAACAGAGTGACGGAGCAGTCGTTGTTTCGGGAGCCCTCTTTTGCGTTGCGCTGTATGGGTATGGCTTTACCTTCCCTCTTCTAATCTTCCTCTTGCCTCCGTTCTCGGCCTCCGCAATTTCTTCCACCCAACATCGAAACATTCAAATCCGCTTCGTATTGAGGTATCACTTGTACTCCTCCAGACTTCTTTTTTTTTTTGCTTTTTCCTTCGGATCTTTATTTTGTTATCTGTTTATCTTTTTCTTACTATTTATGAACTTTGATTGGTTCATTTTTGTTTATTCGATTTGATTACAAGAACCTGCAAATGTTCATGATTTGGGTGAAAAATTAGGTTTTCCCCCTTCTCTCCTCTTTGGGTCCTATATATTGTTAGATATATATACATTTTTATAACTAACAATAATTTATGCATGACGGTTAATTTTCTTTGATTTATAGTAGGTTTTTCTTTTCTTTTTCTCTCTGTCTCTTCTTTTGAGATTGTTGGTGACTGATGGAGCTAACGGAACTTACGTCTCTCAGTGTTTCTGATTCCTTGGTTTCTCCCCTTTCTGTTGTTTTTCTCCTCAGGCCATTTGATGGAACTTTGGTCCTAAAGTTAGGGTTTTAGTGAGTGTTGTTTTACTTGCGGCATCCAGTTGGCGCTTCTGTCAAGTTGAAATCATATATGTGGTGATAGGTCACAGATGACTGCAGTTGTGTAAGTGCCTGCTCCATTGAGCAAAAGTAGCATCCACTATAGTTTCATGTGAAGTTCCTGTAAACTGTTGAAGAGGGTGCCTTTAACTTTGAGTAGAAAGGTAAAATGTATGGGAGAGCGGGTCTCGATAGATTTAAGAAAGCGCAATCAATAGAGCCATTCTCTGTGACTCTTAACTCAGCTCCTAAAACATCTACCCAATCTGCTGCAAAAACATCTACACATTCTTCAATTTCATCTTTCCAACCTCAACCGTCGGACCTGCAAACCCAATTCCAGCACCAACACCATCAACCTCAAAGACCCGTTGGACATGAACAGACAGTGTCAGCAGTAGCAGCTCAGCCAGTTACTCAGGTTGGTGGCGGGCAATCGACTTGGCAGCCTCCCGATTGGGCAATAGAACCCCGACCGGGTGTTTTTTATCTTGATGTTTTGAAGGATGGAGAAGTCATCGGTCGAATTAATCTGGATAAAAGGAGGCACATTTTCGGGAGGCAATTTCCCATGTGCGATTTCGTGCTGGATCATCAATCTGTGTCACGCCAACATGCTGCTGTCGTTCCACACAAGAATGGCAGGTTAGATATTCTATATGCTCTCCCTTTTCATTTCTTCAGTTTCTTTGGCGACTCTTCTATTTCAATTCTTTGACATGTTTTTCTTAAATCAGTATTGCATATGTAACTTGTTCAAAATCTATAGTTTCTTACAAGTTTAACTTTGGTTCATGCATACTGCCTACTGAGTACTTACCTTGCTTACTAAGTGCCCCCATTTTCCTACCACCGAGCTTGTCACTTGGAAACAGCAGGAGGGAAATGGTATTACCAAATTCAAATTCAAAGTTAATTAACCCACTTATTGATGGAAAATACACTCAAAAAGTTCTTTAAATAAGTTCAAATCCCCAAACAAGTGTTTATTCTATTTAAGGGCTTATAAAAGCCCCCTGAAGAAAAAGAAAAAGAAAAAGAAAACGGTGTAGCAATGGGTCTATATCAATGTGCTGATAAAAAAAAAGGTTTATATCGACGTGTTTTTAATCTAACAACTTGGACAAATCATGGCATTTAACTAATAATAGATAGATTTTCAGAAAAGGAATTCGGTGGCAAGATTTAAACCAAAACCCTTGGAATTTATGTTTCAAATCATAGATTGCATTTTAAGTTGTATGATTTTGGCAACTATCATTTATGGACTTCTTGTATTTCCCCTGCAGCATATATGTAATCGATTTGGGGTCTGCCCATGGTACATTTGTTGCAAATGAGAGACTGACCAAGGACAGCCCTGTTGAGCTCGAAGTGGGACAATCCTTGCGATTTGCTGCATCAACAAGAAGCTATATTTTGAGAAAGAACAATGCAGCTCTTTTTCCTCCTCCTCTTCTACCCTCAGAAATCAATCTGCCACCCTCTCCAGATCCTTCTGATGAAGAAGCTGTTTTAGCCTACAACACAGTCTTGAATCGTTATGGTCTGAGCAAATCAGACTTGTCTAAATCTGGCAAGGGTTCAGGGAACTTTTTGGGTGGGACTGATAATGGCAAGCCGCTGGAAAGAGCCTCTAAAAGAATTAGGAAAGCAAAAGTTGCTTTCAGAGATCAAGTTGGAGGAGAGTTGATTGAAGTTGTTGGAATTTCTGATGGGGCAGATGTTGAAACTGAACCTGGTCCAGTTGGTGTCAAAGAAGGTAGTCTTGTTGGAAAGTATGAATCCCTAGTACAGATCACTGTTATACCGAAAGGGAAGGAGCAAGCCTCATCAAAAGAGGAAAACTTCGCCTCAAAAGGCGTGACTGATAAACTACAGCAAGTATTGAACAAGGTCAGAGCTGCTCCAAAGAGTGGTGGAATTTATGATGACCTTTATGGAGACTCATTTTCTGGTAAAGTGGGTTCATCCTGGGCTTATGCTTCAGGCGGTAGTGGTGATGGACAAACTGCTGTATCTAAAGGTGCTCAGGCAAATTCTGTTGGTAATGCAAGTGGAAAGCGGGGAACAAAGTTTGGTTATGATGATGATGATGATTTATTTGGTGATTCGTTGGAGGACTAAGCACAAGAAGCTTCTGGGTGGTTTCCTACTCTGATGACATGATTGGAATTGCATGACTATAGGAGCTTGTTTCCTAGTAGTTTCCTACTCTGTACATTGGAAATTTTGTTGTAGTTACCGACTATTTTTTGACCTTGTTAATGAAAGATGTGCAACCCAAAACTGGAGATGACCCTGTAACTCATTCAACTTAGAGCTGCGGGTTCGATCTCTTGTCTTGTTTCCATAAAAAAGAGAATAGCAAAAGGAAATGTGGTATATCTTTGATACTGTTCTAATGTGGCCCTTAGTGCACTTTTTGATTGAAGTTAAACTAGGCATGACCCCGTATCAAGTATGCACTAGTATTTTGATATATTTTTTTACATATGTATGCTTATCATTTTTATTTAACACCCATTTTTTATCATTTAATTTAAAAGATTAAATTAAGTTTTATTTTTATAGAAATGATAAACGGTTATTTAGCTTTTTATTTAATTATCCGCGCTTTTGAAAGAGTGGTTTGACACTCAATTTTTTTAGTGATTTGAGTTCTATTTAAAAATGGGAGTAAATCACTTACGAAATGTTTTTTTTTTCTGAATTAATAAGAGCCACGTGTGTATATATATTTGGCTTCCGCTTTAGATTTGCTGTTGTTAATGACAAGTCCACATTTCACAATTCTTAAATTTTAGGCTCATTCGTTTTTTGGTAAGTTACTCGAATAAATGTATATACCTATGTTCTTTTATTTTTCAGGTAAATAAGACAATGACCTTTTTATCTATAAAAGATAAAAAAGCTATTATTAAAATAATCATTTTTATTTCATCTAAGTGTTGACAATTGATGGAATATCGGACGTGGCAACAACTAGGACGCTAGTGGGGAGTAGCTCCAGCTTCCTACTGTCTGCATTGGACAGTTTATCGTCCCCCTCACCGTGGACAGAGTCCCCAGTCTGAATGTGTCTCTTATAGTGGCACCTGCCATTGCTCCGCTCCCTTCTATTGTAGGAGCGATCATTGCTGAACCCTTAGTTGCACCTCCAGTGGCCAACCCGAACCAACTGGAGGACTTGGTGCAATGCATGCGGGTCATACATTCCACCTTAATTGGCTAAAATGTGGAATGTTATGTAGACGACATGGTCGTCAAAACCCAACTTTCTTGTGATTTAATACAAGACTTGAACTTGGTTTTTGAAATTCTGCGTAAATTCAATATGAAGTTGAACCCGAACAAGTGTGTTTTTGGAGTCGCTTCGAGTAAGTTCTTAGGGTATATTGTGAACCGGCATGGCATTGAGGCCAACCCGGCCTCTTAGCTTCCGCACTCTCTTTTTTCTCTTTCCCCAACGTTATGACTTAAGCTTTGGAGTATTCCCACCGGGTAAATCCCTGGGAATCCTTCTTTCCATCTTCTCAGGTGTCGTCCGTTGCCAACAAGGAGCCAACCAGCCAGCCAGCAGCCAGCTAGGAGTGCCCGGATCGTGCAACATCATTTGGCGCCGTCTGTGGGAACCGCTTCTAAAAGCCTTCCTCCAAGCTTTTACAACACTTCTCTTCCAAAAAATTTAGTATTCTTCATGGCTTCTTCCAGCAATACCAGACGTGGCAACAACTAGGACGCCAGTGGGAAGCGCAGCTCCGGCTTCCTACTATCTGCATTGGGCAGTTTATCGTCCCCCTCATCGTGGACGGAGTCCCCAGTCTGAATGTGCCTCTTACATTGGCACCTGCCATTGCTCCTCTCCCTTCTATTGTAGGAGCGATCCCTGCTGAACCCTCAGTTGCGCCCCCAGCTCCCGTTGGCGGACAACCCGTTCGATGTCCTAGTAGCAGGCTACAGATAGGGCCCTTCGGTCTAGAGCCGTCACCAGCAGTCCGAGCCTATCGAGCTCGGCAACACTGAGGCATCGAGCACCAACGCCGAACCAACAAAGCAGCAGCGAAGGCGCCGGCGAGCTCACCGAACCGCTTCTAGAGCCTCTCCCGAGCTCAAAGGAAAGGAGGAGGTGTGCTCGGCTGAAGTGAAAGCTACCCCCTCCTCTCAGTTCCTTCCCCGTTATCTCTAGAACTCCTTGTCGTTCCCATGCCAAAGGATTTCAAGCTCCCTCCTCTGGACAAGTATGATGGGTCTTTCAATCCAAATGACCATGTGGACGCCTTCCAGTCCCAAATGCACCAGGCACAGGCTAGCGAGTCCTGCATGTGCGTGGCCTTTTCCACTACTTTCAAAGGAGTGACCCGCACCTGGTACCGAAACCTCGCACCAGAGTCAATAAGAAGCCGGGCGCAGGTCTTCACCTCCCACTTCGTCACCAACAAGAGATGCCCGCGAACTCAGGAAAGCCTCCTCAGCATAGTGCAAAAGGAAGGGGAGTCCATCCGAAGCTACATCAAGCAGTTCAATGATGCTTGCTTGCAGATACCCGACCTGGATCCCGCGGTACGCCTCACAGTAGCTAAGCAAGGTATCACTCAAAAAGAGTTCAAGTGGCACGTAGTTGTCAACCAATCCAAAATCGTGGCCGAGTTCCTTAAGCTCGCGGATAGGTTTATTGGAACTGAGGAAGAGATCAACCAGAAGGGCGAACAGGCCCCAGAAAAAAGAAAAAGGGAACCAAAACCCCCATCTCAAGGCGACAGCAGGAAGGGACTACACGCCCCTCAATACAAAACGGGCCGAGATCCTCATGGTGATAAAGGACGCTCCGTATGTGAAGTGGCCACCTCGGCTGAAGGCCGACCCTAGCACCCGGAATAAAAATTTGTATTGCAGTTTTCATAGAGACCACAATCATAGTACCGAGAGTTGTAAAAACCTCCGCGATGAGATAGAAGAGTTCATCCGTCGTGGATATTTACGAAATTTTGTACAAAATAATAAGAGTAATAATAACAATAAAGCAGGTCGATAGGGGGAGCAAGGCAAAGACGCCCCCGAATCCAGCCGACAAGCGGAGCAACCGTAGAAGCAGCCCCTCGAAAGAGAGACCAGTTCGGGGAATCATCCACGTCATAATCGGGGGATCGATTGTGGCGGGTTGCACTTTAGCAGCAGCTCGCACATCAGCCCGTGAATCCAGCAAGGAAGCGCAGAACCCTCCAAAACGGCCAAGGACAGAAGACCCCATCTTCTTCACAAAGGACGATGCGCGCAGGGTCCACTACCCTCATGACGACGCGCTCGTCATAAAGATGAAGGTCAACGACTTCAAAGTCAAGCGAGTCCTCGTTGATTCAGGCAGTTCGGCGGATATCATCTTCAAAGCGGCCTTCGACAAACTCCAACTCCGGGAGAGCGACCTAAAGCCCGCAAACACTCCTCTGGTTGGCTTCAGCGGAGAGGAAGTTCGGCCCCTAGGAAGAGTAACGGTACCTTTGGAAGTCGGCACCTGGCATAGTAGGCCGACCGATTACCCACGCCTTACGGGCTATGGTGCCCACCTACTACTTGGCCATGAAGTTCCCCACAGACTTTGGTATTGGGGTAGCGCCAGGTGACCAACTTGAGTCCCGCAAGTGCTATGTTGCCGCCCTCAAGGGAAAAGCCAAGGTGGCCGACGACCTCGAGCTAGAGTGACCCTCGGAGCAGAGCGAGGAACGAGCTGCGCCCACGGAGGAGACTGTCTCCATTCCGACCTCGGCAGAGGACCCTACCTGAACGCTTCAAATCGGCGCATCCGTCGAGGAGCCCCTGCGGTCTGAACTAGTACGCTTTTTACTTAAGAATTTAGATATTTTTGCTTGGTCCGCAGTAGAAATGCCCGGTATAGATCCCGACATTATAACTCATAAGCTTAATACTGATCCTATAGTTAGGCCCGTTAAGCAAAAGAAACGTAACCTAGCCCTAGAGTGGTGGAGGGCAGTCGACGAGGAGGTCGGGAAGCTCCTTGCAGTCGATTTTATCAAGGAAGTCCATTACCCGAGCTGGGTGGCCAACCCCGTTCTGGTGAAAAAGGTTAACAATAAATGGCGCATGTGCGTCGACTACACCGACCTAAACCAAGCTTGCCCAAAAGACTGCTTCCCACTCCCCAGGATTGACCGCCTAGTGGACGCGACCTCGGGGCATGAGTTGTTGAGCTTTCTAGACGCCTACTCAGGCTATAATCAAATCAGGATGGACCCAGCAGACGAGGAGAAAACTACTTTCATAACCGAGCTCGGCCTGTACTGTTACAAGGTCATGCCCTTCGAGTTAAAAAATGCCGAGGCAACCTTCCAAAGACTTGTAAATAAACTGTTCGAGCCATTAATTGGCCAAAAGGTGGAATGTTATGTAGACGACATGGTTGTCAAAACCCAGCTTTCTTGTGATTTAATACAAGACTTGAACTTGGTTTTGGAAATTCTGCGTAAATTCAATATGAAGTTGAACCCGAACAAGTGTGTTTTTGGAGTCGCTTCGGGTAAGTTCTTAGAGTATATTGCGTAAATTAAAGCAGCACAAAGTTGGAGTACGCACTACGTTTCAAGTTTGCGGCATCCAACAATGAAGCAAAGTACGAAGAGTTGATAGTCAGGCTAGCTCTAGACAAAGAAATGGAAGCCAAGCACATTATCATCTGCAACGACTCCCAACTCGTGGTCAATCAGGTCACAGGAGAATACGAAACTTGCGAACTGACCATGATTGCTTACTTAGCCAAAGTACAGGAGGCCCTGCTCAACTTCCAGTCATATTTCATCAGGCAAATCCCAAGGTCAAAGAATGCTGAGGTCAACGCCCTGTCCCGGTTGGCCAGCACCAGTGATAACACCATGTGGACCGTGTACATAGAGGACCTGCCTCGGCCTAGCATTCTCGGGGGGGCAGAGGAGGTCGCTCCCGTCGTTCAAGCAGAGCCGAGCTGGATTGATCCGCTCGCGAGCTTCCTGCTACACGGGACCCTCCCTGTAGACCGCAACGCCGCTAGAAGGGTAGAGCATTAGGCGACCAAATACGTCATAATAGACGAATGGCTGTACTGAAGATCCTACACGCTCCCCTACCTGCGCTGCATGTGACCTTCCGAAGCTGAGCTTGTACTCCGCGACACTCATGAAGGCCTGTGCGGCGGACACTTGGGGGGTAGAGCCCTCGCCCAAAAAGCACTACGACAAGGGTACTACTGGCCAACAATGAAAGAAGATGTCACCGAACTCGTCAAGAAATGTGACAAGTGCCAGAAGCACGCCAACATCCATCATCAACCCACTACCGACCTAAAATACCTCACCTGCCTATGGCCTTTTGCATAATGGGGGTCGACATACTTGGGTTGTTCCCACCAGCGACAGGCCAGAGGAAGTTCTTAGTGGTAGCAGTGGATTATTTCACCAAGTGGGTAGAAGTTGAACCTCTTGTATCAATTACAGCCCGAAACGTCCAGAACTTCTTCTAGAAGAACATAGTGTGCCGCTTTGGTTTACCTCGGGTGATAATCTCTGACAACGGCAAGCAATTCGAGGACATAAAATTCCATAACTGGTGCCAAGACATGGGGATACGACAGAACTTCACTTCGGTCGCACATCCTCAAGCGAACGGTCAAGCGGAGGTTACGAACAGAGCTATTCTTCGCAGACTAAAAGTGCGCCTAGATCGAGCTAAAGGACTATGGGCAGACGAGCTACCCAACGTTTTATGGGCCTACCGAACCACAGAGAAGATAGACATAGGAGAAACTCCCTTCAACCTCACCTATGGCACCGAAGCAGTCATCCCAGTTGAAATTGAGATTCCCTCATTATGACTAGAAGCCTACGATGATAAGGCAAATGGAGACGAGCTACGTACCAACCTCGACCTTCTCGACGAATTAAGGGACCTCGCGTATATCAGGACTGCAGCTTAGAAACAACGAGTAGCCCGGTACTATAACGCCAGGGTCAAGAAGCGGAACCTCCACGTTGGCGAACTGGTCCTTCGGAAGGTTATGGTACCTAAACCCGGTGTTGGCAAGCTCGGACCGAATTGGGAAGGACCTTACCAAGTGAAACGAGTTCTTAGGGAAGAAACATACGAACTCGAGACCCTCGAAGGGAAACAAGTACCTCGGGCATGGGATATTGTCAACTTAAGGCGATCACCTGCGCAGCCCTGGCAGGTAACGGCTGCGGCAGGGACCCAGTGGCGGTTACACTCGATTTGACAGTAGCTCTCCTATAAAAGCCTCTGAGGCAAAGGAGAAGGGCTCTCGCTGAGACTTTTGAATACTTCCGCATTCTCATATCCTCAACCTGAGTCTTTACTTGCTCGCGAGCTCATCTCTCGAGCGTAGTGATAAAGCGCGACCTACACTCTTAGCTTCCGCACTCTCTTTTTTCTCTTTCCCCAACGTTCTAATTTAAGCTTCAGAGTATTCCCACTGGGTAAATCCCTGGGAATCCTTCTTTCCATCTTCTCAGGTGTCGTCCGTTGCCAACAAGGAGCCAACCAACAGCTAGCTAGGAGTGCCCGGATCGTGCAGCATCACCAACCACCGGCAGAGCTTGAACCCGGACCGGTACGAACTTGAGCCATACTCTACCTGGAGGTCATGATATTCTTGGGAGTCTTTGAAGTCCCAGACCGCCTTCTCTCTCTCGACCTCCACCATGTTGTCGAAGTTCCGAGTTCTTCAAAAGAGTGGACTCCAAGTCCCGAACCTGTTGGCGAAGGAGCTCCCTCTCTGCTACCACCCTTGACAACTCCTCCCTATAGCGCACGCTCTCTTCAGAAAGCCTGGCAATCTACGCCTCCTAGTCTCGGACAAGCAGCTCCTGGGACTCGCTCCCTTTGCGGGTGTGAAGGAGTTCGCCCCAAGTCCGGTCGAGCTCGCCCTGGAGCTTCTGAATGTTGACCTTCTGGTTACGAGCGTCGCAGGAGTGGACGTGCGTCTGGAGGGCCATGGCATGTATGGCAGTGTTGACTTGCCAAAAAAGAGACCGGAGTCAAAGGACAGCAAAAAGGGAAGGAAAGACAAAGGATAAGAAAAGGACCACTTACCACCATACAGTGAGAGGCGGCAAGCACGGCAAGATCCCCAGGCTCCATCGCTCCCCACTTGGCCACCTCTTTGTTGTAGATCGCTCTTCGGCTCCTCCGACGAGCTACGACGAAGTCATTTACCCCCTCTCAGTTCCCCACTGGGAGTTGCGGGTAGGGAAACAACAGAGAAGACCCCGGGGGGGCTACCTCTTGCTGCGGGAGCTCGCCCTCCTCGAGGGTGGCCCTACTAGCACCTCCTTCGGATGGGGGTGGCGGAAATTCGGGCGGTAGAGAGGTGAAGCCTGGCTCAGCAGACCCAAACTCGATACCCCTGGAGGGGGAGTCTGGTCGGGGCGCGACCTCTTCACTTTGTGCCTCTGGTTGCTTGAAAGGAGACGGCGCGAGTCAACACCAGACATGACGACTGCCAAGAAGAAACCAGAAGGTATTAGTTCGGTAAGAACAAAGTATATGTATATACGCAATACTGTGACAAGGTACTACGCGACTTAAAGAGGCAACCTACCCGGGCTGAAACCGGCCTGCACGAGCTTCTCCTCGGTCAAGTAGTCTGAACAGAGGAAGCCTACTAATGCCTAGGACAGCATCGTTCTTTGAGTTTTAGGGTGCTCGACCCTGGAGTCCTGGATGGTGCCCCTCCAAGAAGTAGGGAAGGGCCACCCCTCAGGGTTTTGAACCAAAAAATAATCCCGCTTCCAGGCAGGAATTTTATTCAGTAGCTCGTGTAAGAGCTTGTAGCCACGGCGGGGAGAGAAGTAGTAGAGATGCCTCTCCGGTGGAGCCCCGGGAGGCATTTTTTATATAGAGGATAGCAGAAAAAATGTCGAGGTTCAAAGGAAGACAGTATTCACAGCACAAGGATATAGTCCCAACCATGTTCCGAATGGTGTTGGGATGAAGCTGATTGATAGTGACGTTAAAATGGTTCAGCACCTCCACTATCAAGGGGTGCAGAGGGAGACGCAGGCCAGCCTCGAGCTGCTCCTGGTAGATAACTATCTCGTTGGGACCGTGCTCCCACGGGAAGTTACTAGTGGGAAGGCAGTAGACAAGGTCCCTGGCAAGGTGGAAATAGCTGATTAAAGACCTAAGCCTCCCCACTGTCATAGAAGAGGGGCCGAAAGTATTGGGCTCCCTTCCCCGGGAAGTGGAGGCTCCGTCGCCGGAGGTCTCCCGAGCCCCCAGGCCCTGTTCCCAGGCTCCACCCGAACTCGAGGGAGCATCATCATCCTGGCCACCGCCCCGATGGCGACTATGGTACGGGTTCCCAAACATGACTGATAGCGATCGAGACTCACCGAAAAGGACGGGACAAAGTAAAGTGAGGAACTCGAGTAGACTTGACAGATGCGCGACCTCAGAATACGAAGACAGCAAGATGGCGTGAGAGAGTGAGACCCAGAGGGCCCTCCTGTTTATAGACTCTGTGCCTCCGAATCAACGGCCCAGATCAAGGCAGATCTGACGGTTCGCAAGCATGGTGACCGCACGCCTTCTGAAACCGAAAAGCGATTGGCTGCACTTCTTCCATGATTGAGGTAACGACGGCTACACGATATCCGGAGTTAAAAGCCACCTTAGCACGTTTTCGGAATACGAAAGGTCAGAAAATCCCCCAATTCCCGCGAACGCATTTAATGTAAGCAGTCAATAAAGTTTGAATTTCGGTCAAATCAGTCCATCATACTTCATAAACTCCTTGTGCTAAGGAGTGGGGGCAATTGATGGAGGATGATTTGACCCGACCTATGAAATGATGACACATGGACCTGACTCAGCGCGGACCACAACTTAGCATCATAGCCTAATAGCGACTAAGTAATGAGCCTATATAAAAGCTTGCTACGACATAGCTCGCTGTGGAGAGAGCTCGCTACAATACGAGCTCTAGATTCCCCGAGCTACTGAGAAGGGAATACTCCTGCTATTTCAGCTCGTTAGAGAAACCCGCCCGCTCCAACCTTTAAACGGAAGAATCACTCCAGTGACCGACCTTAACAAAGGGAACCCCAAAGTATTCTCAAGCTCGCTACAAAGTAGCTCGCGAGCGAGCGGCGTGGACGTTTCTCAGGAAGCTTCTATCTGACAAACCGTACCCGATCAGTCTGCGCCACATCTCTTAACTGACGACGCAGTCCCTGTCCTTTCGACATGGACTGTACCCACGTCTCTCAACAGGCAGAAGCGTGCCTGCCCCTTTAAGACGTGTCACTCATCCGAGCAAGAGGTACGATGTAACAATCACCTGCACAGCCCTGGCAGGTAACGGCTGCAGCAAGGACCCAGTGGCGGTTACACCCGATTTGACAGTAGCTCCCCTATAAAAGCCTCTGAGGCAAAGGAGAAGGGCTCTCACTGAGACTTTTGAATACTTCTGCATTCTCATATCCTCAACCTGAGTCTTTACTTGCTCGCGAGCTCATCTCTTGAGCGTAGTGATAAAGCGCGACCTACACTCTTAGCTTCCGCACTCTCTTTTTTCTCTTTCCCCAACGTTCTGACTTAAGCTTCGGAGTATTCCCACCAGGTAAATCCCCGGGAATCCTTCTTTCCATCTTCTCAGGTGTCGTCCATTGCCAACAAGGAGCCAGTAGCCAGGTAAGAGTGCCTAGATCGTGCATCATCAACAATTTTCTCTCCTCGAGGCAAAGTTATTTACATATGGGTATGTAAGTGATACCTAAGAAAATAAAATTTTCCTAGTCTTTACACAAGTCTAAAAAAAAGATTCATAATCTCATTGACCAACTCTCCCATTCTCAAAATCCAAAAAACGGATGCCCCCTTGTACTGTCCGGCAGTTTACATTTCACTTAGTTTAGGTTATAAAAATGGTTATGTTTTGTGGATTGTGGGGGGTGTTGACGGTGGGATGTGTCTTAGTCATGCGACTCTTCTCGCCTTCTTATCCTTCCACCCTCCTCTTTCTCTTCCCTGGTTGGTATTCGGCATGCAGCATAAACGTGCTGCCACCAAAAGGGGGCATTGCACCGGTTGAATCAGTGCCTTGGCTGCCAAACTTACTGTGTATTTGTGTTATGGTTTCAGAGGTTGTCTGTTGTCTTTCTAAACGACGTTATTTATACCACTTGGCATCAATCATCCCAATCGATTTTGAGTTGAGTTGTCCTATACTTGCAAGCCACCAGTCTTTTTGCAATTGCAAATGATTATTGTTTTTTTTAATTGTTGCAAGGTTCAAATCATCGATACATCTGATACGCCGGTATGGGCGTATCGGGCGAATCGATACAGTTTTTGGTTTTTTTTTTCGCAAATGATTCAAGGGAACCAGTTTAGGCCTCCTTCACACCTTGAATCGATTAGACCCCCGATACACCCACTGTAGGGGCGTATCCAAGAGGTCCCAAAACGATACATATCAATCGATACAGGCCGATACGTATCAATACTTTGAACCTTGAATTGTTGATGTTACTGCCTTATCCTTTTGTACTGAATAATCAGGAGCTATAATTTGAGATAATATGATTTAGTTATGTTGGAAATGTCAATAGTATATTAGTATACTGATTCGTCATCTCCTGTAAATATATATTTTTGTCCTCAATCGATAACAGGGAGATAACTAACCTTGCAAATTTATCTTGTAAACATTGTTTTTTTTTTTTATTTAATGGAACGCATTATGGATTTCCCGGGCCTCATTTGCTATTAGGCCCTATTTGATGTTTGGATTTTGAGAGGGGGAACTGATCAATGGGATTTTGATTTTGGTTTTCATTGACTGAGATATTCATATTTGTTTTTAGATTCATGTGGGGATTAAGTAAAATTATGACTAAAATGATCATTATCTTATTTACCTGAGAAACAAAAGAATATGGGTAAATGCATTTATTTGGGTAAATTCAGTTATCTAGGTAAATGGGAAAGTGGGCCTAAGTAGACCACTTTGTTAGTTGTACGTCAAAAAACTTCATCCCTGAAGTCATCAAAAGAATATCATCTTTGCGAGTGTTCTACAATGTGAATTATTTTTCTTATTATTGGTTCCAAAAACAAATAAAAACCATTTGGTTTGTAAAAGGATTGTTTCTTAAACAAAAACACAAACATATGTTTTTTGGCTGTATATGTAAAACAAAAAACATGTTCTTAAATTTTTTGTTTCAAAAGCATGTTTTCATCTCTTTATTTAATATCATGTTCCATAAATCATAAAATTTCTACACTATAAAATTTGTTTTTGTTTTAAAAACCATTATTTTGATGGTTCCAAAAACATCTATTGTTTTTTTGAAACAAAACCAACTTTTTTGACATTTAAAAATAAAAAGAGAGTTCAAGAACATGTTTTTTATTACTGCCAAATATGGAGATGAAGGCAGTTTCATCACTCCCAAGGTGAAGAGGCCGAGGGTCTCATTGGAAATAGTCAAAAGACATTAGAGTCCCCAAGATATGGTCCCAAGAGCGAGGACTCTGACAGTCAAGTTAACCGAGGGCTCAAAGGGGGCCGAGGTCTCAATAAGCAAGAACAGTTTGAGAGTGCAAGTGTGCATAAGAGAGATGCCTAAGGCCATGCGTCTCTTATATGGTAGGTGTCGCCTAAGAGTCAACATGGTGTGTGCAGTGTAATGACCTCACATGCCAAGCATCGTGATTGCGGGAGTTAATGGGAGAGTGATCCGCGTAGCCGAGCGTTACCCTGCCATAAATGCGCGGGGAGGGCTCGGTTGGGGCCGTAACGTCTGCAATGAACGCCTTTGCATTGATGACAGTGAGAAAGGATGGTAGTGCCCTTTGTATGAGGCTAACTGGCTAAGATAATGAAATTGCACTTGGGGAATGTCACTTGTCATCCGTTGACGGAGTGACCAATAATACCCATATCAATTGCCCCTACTCCCATGCCAAAGCCAAGGTCAATGCCATGTTAGGCGTATTGACCTTGGCTTTGGGCGAAGGGAGTAGAGAGATGAAGCTTGGTGGTTGTGCTTGATGTCACTCCAGTCTTCATTCGTTTGTAAAGGGTGTGGTTTGGAACCGAATTTCGTCTGTCGGTGAAGGTCACAACTCGGGACGCATGGAGGTGCCGGTTTGAGGGGGTCTGACCCGATGGGTGGAGACGAACCAGGTCAGACCTCTTGGCATCGTTTCGGTTTTCAAGGCTAGTGCCACGTGGTGATCATCGACGAAGTAGTTGAGTTGAAATAGTGGCGATTATTGGATGCAGAAGATCTGGACTGCCCGTTTTCCTATAAAAAGGGTGGAGGATGGGTTCGAAGCCTGCCATTTGCATTCGCGTTGTTGCTTGGGAGCTTCCAAATCACCTCGACCAGCTTTCTTGCATCTGTTTTCTTGAACACACCGTTCCTTATCTTTGCTTAGGTAAGACTTCATCCTCAATCATGTCTACTTTAGACTCCAATCGAGAGGCTTATGATCTTCTTGACATGATCCCACCTAACCAATCTTATTCCACATTCTATGAGTCCAAACTCCATAGGGGAAGATCATATAGAGGAGGGTTGCTACTCGCGGGGCCGAGCGTGACCAAACTTTCGACTCATCAGTAGAGGATAGTACAAGGTTGATGAGGCCGAGGGATCCAAGGGGTGGCACTCCTAGTGGAACTCCGGTAGTGAACCTGGAGGGTGAGGAAGAAGAGGGATTGACTGAAGCTAAGGATATCCAGACCGAGGGGAATCAAGCCGAGGGTAAGGGGGATGAAACTGAGGGTGAGGGCGTTAAAGCCATACATTAAGAGTTGGATAGCACCCTCCGTCATGTGGATATAGAGAGACTTTGTGACAAATATCATGTCCCCGACGGATATAGGGTTAGGATTCCTCATGTGGGTTATAGCCTTGGTCAACTAGGGAGGCGATGTTGTGTTAACGAGCATTATCTGTGTTGGGTTTCGGTTTCCTTTGCATCTCCGTCCTCGTAGTAGCACACTGCCGAGGAGTTTCATTGATGCTGAATCTCTTTAAAAACCTATTCACATTGAGGAAATATCCTACTGGTGAGGGACAGTGGTACTTCCAAGGAAAAGCCGCCTTGTTCCAAAGAAGGTGAGGTGCTATTCAACCGCCTCAAGCTAGGCGAGAAAATCAAGGCCGAGCCCCTGGTGACATTTCCATTACCTATTGTTGAGTGAAATCTTGCTTGATTTGTTAACTAACTCGGTGCTTTCCTTGTGTAGATATGGATTCATCCCAAAAGAAAATGCTCGTTAAGGTTGTCAAGAAAATAGTTGTCGGTGCGCAATCCGGTCACTCCTATTTGGCACTTGCATGGCTCCTGGAAGGTACCTGAGATGGAGAAGATGATGAATCCCCGGGGGCTTGCCCGACGGGAACACTCTGACACTTAAGTTAGAGTTCTGTGAAAAATGCAAGGAGAGGAGGAAAGCTAAGAGTGCAGATAGCACGATTATCAGAAAGTTACCTCTATTCTTTGTGATTGGGCTACTTATAACAGAACTCTGTTGAATCAGGTCCACTAGCCTCTGACAGGGCAGGTATAACCACCATTGTCGACCTGCCGCAGCCATTACAGCCAAGGCTGAGGTGGCACGCGCGGGGCCGTCGTTGCAGGGTACGTACTTGTCAGATGTAAGACACCCTTCAAAGGTGGCGGGCACAACACTGTCTGATGAGAGACGTGGTTGTAGTCTCCAGGTTTGTTAGGTACGGTGGTCGGACAGGAGACCTTCCTACGATATGCCGAACTGCTCTTTTGCGATCTACCCTGTACCGAGCTATCCTACAATTGAAGAGCTGCCCGTGGCAAGCTACACTGAGCTGTTTGGCCCGAGGTGTCTTTACCTCGGGGTATCTAGAGGCGGATCAGGGTGTTCCTGTTTGGGAGTGGCCCAAAATCCACTGGGAGGAGCTCGGGCATTAGGAAAGGTCAGGGGGCCCCGAGCTCGGAGGTAGCTCGAAGCGCCTCAGCCTCGGGGAGGAGGTGTAGGCCAGGCGGCTCTCGGCGAGTAGCCTAACCCACCGAGTTGCCAGGCTGAACTCGGTGAGCCCTTCCCACCGAGTTGCGGTTGCGCTTGCTGTGCTGTCACGCTGAGTCATCGCTTGAGCAAGGTCATGCCCACGTGTACCCGTGCTACGAGGTCGGGCCAAATCACCCTCCATCAATTGCCCCCCATTCCCTGTGCTGGCGGTGTTGACCCAGTGCGGGGAGTTCATGATGCGCCGGGTGGATTTGGCTTCGGTACTCATGCCACTCCGGCGTGCGCTTCGCCTAGCTGGATCGGTCTAGTGCCCGGCTTGATCAAGAGAAACCCGGGTCGCGTTCGGTTTACGCGCGGACATCACACGATTTGGACTTCGTGGACGCCAAAAAACGTGCTAAACTGATTTCGCCTCGAGGAAACCCGTAGCCGGTTTCTTTGAGAGCCGTTGGATCATCTTAATCTTGACCGTTAATGCCCGGATGCGGTGGCTATAAATAGTGGGGGACCCTTGGTCGTTTCTTCGCCACAAAGTCTTCAGCGTTAGTATTGAGCTCACGTTTGAGGTTCCTAGCTCGGGTTTTCTAGTTCAGTTGTTTCCCTAGTTTGGTTCGTGTTTTCTGCAGTGAGTCCCCGAGCTTCCTTTTCTTTTCTAAACTTTCTTTCCTTTCATGCTTTCATGTCGTCTAGTGTAGATAGCCTTATCGACAAGCCCGAGGTGGGTACCTCGGCTCAGGGTGGCTCTTCTGCTGCCCAGCTGTCCAATGTACGGGTGGCTTCGAGTAATCTAGCATCCACCTCCCACCGAGGTCGGGTGCCAGATCAGTTCGGCCCTTCTACCATGACTCTAAAGAGACTTCAGGATCTCATACAGAGGTTCCACTTTCCTAGGGAGTACTCTTACAGCCTTCCTATCGGCAGTTTTCCATGGGAGCACGGTCCTGATGAGATCGTGGTCTTCAGGGAGCAACTAGATGTCGGACTCTGTCTCCCTCTTCACCCCCTGATTGTTGAGGTGTTGGTGCACTTTAACATTACCTTGGACCAGCTTCACCCGAATTCCATACGGAATGTGGTTGGGACCATTTCCCTCTGCTTCGACCGCGCCTTCCCCATTGACCTAGATATCCTCTATTCTATCTTGGCAATAAAGAAGAGCGCTTTGGGCGCTCTCCCCGGGCACAAGCGGGCTTATTACCTGTCTCCCCGCCCGGGTTTTAATTAATGCATAAGCTCCCGAGTAAAGTCCCAGCCTGGAAGCGGGACTACTTCGTAGTTCGGAGCAGCACGGAGTGGTCTTTCCCCACCGACTAGAGGGTGGCCGTTCAAGACCCTAGTGTTATCATTGATGGGAAGACTAGGAAGTCACTTCAGTCGTGGGCTCAGCTCAGGTTGAATTACAAGGACTTCACAACCGAGGAGAAGCTCATCCAGGCCGACTTGAGCCCGGGTAGGTTTGTCTTTACTTCGGCTTTTTTGTTCGCATACTTACTTCAGGGTTACTAACGCCGAGCTTCACTGCAGGTCCCATGGAGGTGGAAAAGATAGACAGTCAGAGGCTCTTCTGCTAGATGAAGAGGAAGAAGCGCATAGCCAAGAAAGCGTGCGTCGAATCCCCGCATGCCTCTGCCGAGGCTCAGCCTCCACAGGCCCCGGCTCCGGAGCCCGAGCTCCCCGGTGCTCAACCTGTCATCGACTTGGAGGGAGACATGGCGCCTCAGGGGCTCGAGATGGTGGCAGAGCCCACCACCGAGCCTGCCGAGACTGTTGCTGGGGACGCCACTAAAGCTACCGCTGAGGCTCGCCCTGCAGAGGCTACAGCCGGGGCTTGTCCTGTTGATGTCACCGCTGAGGCTTCCGAGGAGTCCACCCATGTGGCAGAGATGACTGTATCCAGCTCGGAGAGTCAGGAGAGCCAAACTATCCTGAACCCCTAGTGCAGCCTCCAGAAGAGTAAGGAGGCTACGTACCTGGAGGAGGTCACAGCTTGGGCTGATCACACTCCTGGTCAGCTCGGTGCCCGAGCTGCTACTCATACTATGGTGGTGAGTTCCTTGTGAAAGATTATCTTCTCTTTCTTTCTTTCTTTTTTTTTTTTGACTGGTCTCCTTTTTGTAGGTGAACTCAGTCGTGCGCACCCTGACCCTTCAATCCGATCGGCATCTGAGACGGGCTTTGGAAGCTGAGAAGTAATCCCGCGCAGTCCATACCGAACTGAGGGCAGCCCATGGTCAGATCCACCGCTTGCAGAATGATGCCTCAGCTCAGAAGAGCTTCATCGAGGTGCTGCTAGTAGAGAAGAGTGAGCTGGCCCGAGACAAGGACAGATTGAGGACCGAGGTGAATGGGTTCAAGGTTGGCGAAGAGGCCTTGAGGCTCGAGGTGGACAGTCTCAAGGCAGACCAGGATGCCCTAAAGCTCGAGGTGCAGGGCCTCTTGGAAGAAAAAGGGAAGTTGGAGCACGAGGTGTACCTCTGAGGCGACATCAAAGAGAAGACCGAGATCTTCGAGGATGCCCTCAAGGAGACCAAGGTTCAAGCTGTCATCGACTATGTCCAGTCTTCAAAGTTTGACGATGTGATGACTGAGGCCTACCGCAAGGGCTTCAAGCTCAGCCGGTGGTTAATTAGGCACATCTACCCCGGTCTTGATACAAGCGCCATCACTACTTCGCGGATCACTGATGACATAGTGCGTCAGTCAGCGGGTGATCCGGACTCTGAGGACGAAGGCACCGATGATGATGCAGAGGCCATTGATCTGGTTAATGCCCCTGAGGAGGTCCCTGGCAAAGGCGATGAGCCTCCAAAGTAGTTCGGTCCCTGTACTTGCGAGCTTGATCTTTTTTCTTCTCTTGTAACAAACTTTTTGTAATGAAATATTTGTAATGAAAATACATTTTGCTAAGTGTTATGCAATTTACTTTATTTGCTGAAGTGATTATTTTACCCTGAACTGTTAAGCTATCAAGCTAAGTACCCGAAGTGGGGGTTTCTCAATTGTCATCACCCCGAACTCTCTCCCAGTACTTAGTGGGGGTAACCTTATGTACATCGAGGTGAGCAACATAGTAGGGTATATGCCCGACCTGTCTGCACCCAGGTTAAGTTGACATCGGTTGTCCCTAACGGGTTCAACCTGTTGCATGCAGGGGCAGGCTATGCATCACAAGGTTCGTACCCAAGCTGCCTGTGCCTTGGGCACTACAAATACTTAGCCTATGCCGATGGGGCGACTAGGTCTTATATGGTGCTGAGGTCTTTCATTAGCTCGGCATTTTAGGCCTTAGGCTGGGGAAGCGGCTTATAGTCCGTTCTCCTAGAGTTCACCTGTGCCGAAGAGGCGACAGGGTCTTATAGTGCCGAGGTCATGTTAGCTCGGCATTTTGTCCCTTAGGCTCTGGGAGTGGCTCGTAGCCTACTCAATTGCTACAAGTAGTATTGTCTTAAGTTGACAATATTCCATGCTCGAGGTACCTGTTTCCCTTCGAGGGTCTCAAGCTCGTGTGTTCCCTCCCCGAGCACTCGTTTCACTCGATAAGGTCCTTCCCAGTTGGACCCGAGCTTGCCAGTGCCGGGCTCAGGTACCATAACTTTGCGAAGGACCAGGTCACCGACGCGGAGGTTCCGCTTCTTGACCCTGGCGTTATAGTAACGAGCTACTCTTTGCTGGTAAGCTGCGGTCCTGATGTATGCGAGGTCCCTTTCTTCGTCGAGTAGATCGAGGTTGGTACGTAGCTCAACTTCGTTCGTCTGGTCACTATATGCTTCCAGTCGCAGTGTAGGTACTTCGATCTCTGCGGGGATAACTGCTTCGGTGCCGTAGGTGAGGTTGAAGGGAGTCTCTCCTGTGGCAGTCTTCTCCGTGATTCGGTAAGCCCATAAAACACTGGGTAGCTCATCTGCCCATAGTCCTTTAGCTCGGTCCAAACGTGCCTTCAGTCCGCGGAGGATGACTCTGTTTGTGACTTCTGCTTGACCGTTTGCTTGAGGGTGTGCAACTGAAGTGAAATTCTGTTGGATCCCCATGTCTTGGCACCGTTTGCTTGAGGGTGTGCAAATGCCTGAAGCGGCACACAATGTTCTTCTAGAAGAAGTTTTGGATGTTCCGGGCTGTGATCGTTACAAAAGGTTCAGCTTCTACCCACTTGGTGAAGTAATCCACTGCTACAACTAAGAACTTCCTCTGGCCTGCCGCTGGCGGGAACAGTCCAAGTATGTCGATGCCCCATTGTGTGAAAAGCCACGGGCTGGTGAGATACTTAAGGTCGGCCGCAGGTTGATGGTGAATATTGGCATGCTTCTGGCATTTGTCACATTTTCTGACGAGCTCGATGGTATCTGCCTTCATTGTTTGCCAATAGTACCCCTGTCGTAGTGCTTTCTGGGCGAGGGCCCTGCCCCCCAAGTGTTCGCTGCACAGACCCTCATGAGTGTCGCGGAGTACGAACTCGGCTTCGGTAGGTCGCAAGCAACGCAGGTAGGGGAGCGTGTAGGATCTTCGGTATAGCCGTTCGTCTATTATGATGTATTTGGTTGCCTGGCGCTCTACCCTTCTGGTCGTATTGCGATCTACAGGGAGGGTCCCATGTAGCAAGAAGCGCGCGAGCGGGTCAATCTAACTCGGCTCTGCTTGGACGACGGAAGCGACCTCCTCTGCCCCCCTCGAGAATGCTAGGCCGAGGCAGGTCCTCTATTACATGGTTCTCATGGTGATATCGCTAGTGCTAGCTAACCGGGACAGGGCGTCAGCCTTAGCGTTCTCCGACCTCAGGATTTGCCTGATGAAGTGTGACTAGAAGTTGAGCAGAGCCTCTCTTACTTTGGCTAAGTAAGCAACCATGGTTGGTTCGCGAGCTTCATAGTCTCCTGTGACTTGGTTAACTACGAGCTGAGAATTGCTGTAGATGACGATGTGCTTGGCTTTTACTTCTCTGGCTAAAGCTAGTCCAACTATCAATGCTTCGTATTCCGCTTCATTGTTGGATGTCATGAACTCGAAGCGTAGTGCGTACTCTAATTTCGTGCCACTTGGTCCATGCAGAACTATCCGGCTCCGCTGCCCTGCTGGTTCAAGGAGCCATCTACGTGAAGGATCCTGGGCTCCTCATCCCAGCTCGCGCTTGGCCTAACTAGGAGAGATGCCACACTGGCTTCTACCTCATGGGGCCCAGACTCAACTGGCCTGAGAGCTCCAGGCTCACCCGGACTGGGGGCCTTGTGCTCAACCGGCCTGGAGACTTCGGAGTTGAAAGTGCACTCGACAATGAAATCTGCTAAGGCTTGGGCCGTAATAACAGTTCGCGGCTTGTATTAGAGGTCGTACTCGCTGAGCTCAACGGCCCACTTCGTCAATCGACCAGAGACCTCGGTCTTAAGTAAGACTTGCCTCAGAGGTTTGTTAGTGAGGACGATAACAGTATGAGCCTGGAAGTACGGACGAAGCTTCTGAGCTGCGATGACCAGTGCGTAGGCTAGCTTTTCTATCTCTGGATATCTCATCTTTGCTTCCTACAATACTTTACTAACATAATAGATGCGTCGTTGGACCCGATCTACTTCCTTTATTAGTATCGAGCTGACCACTTTGTCACTTGCCGAGAGGTACAACTCCAAAACATCGCCCTCTTTGGGTCGGGTTAAGATCGGCACGCTAG
Organism: Nelumbo nucifera; assembly: GCF_055504915.1. NCBI lineage: Eukaryota > Viridiplantae > Streptophyta > Magnoliopsida > Proteales > Nelumbonaceae > Nelumbo > Nelumbo nucifera. The sequence goes on from NC_142649.1 coordinate 62,952,766, forward strand.
CGGGGTATTTCTTGAGCTCGTCAAACGCGAGCTGGCAGTCTTGGGTCCATTCGAACCCTTTGCTTTTAATTGCCTTAAAGAAAGGTAGACAGCGGTCGGCTGACTTGGACATAAAGTGGCTCAGGGCGGCTATGCGACCATTCAACCTCTGAACCTCCTTCAACTTCCGAGGTGGTCTCATATCTAAGATGGCCTTAACCTTATCCGGGTTGGCCTCAATGCCGCGCCGGTTAACGATGTATCCTAGGAATTTGCCCGAGGTGACACCGAAGACACACTTGTTTGGATTCAACTTTATATTAAATCGTCTCAGAATTTGAAAGACAGAATGCAAGTCTTGTATTAATTCGTGCGAGAATTGAGTTTTGACAACCATGTCGTCTACATAACACTCTATTTTTCTGCCAATTAGCGGCTCAAATAATTTATTTACAAGCCTTTGAAAGGTTGCCCTAACATTTTTCAACCCGAAGGGAATAACCTTGTAACAATATAGACCGAACTCTGTGATGAAGGCAATTTTTTCTTCATCTATCGGGTCCATCCTGATTTGGTTATAGCCCAAATAGGCGTCTAAGAAACTCAGCAACTCGTGCCCTGAGGTCACATCCACCAGGCGGCCTGTTCTGGGGAGTGGGAAGCAGTCTTTTGGGCAGGCTCGGTTTAGGTCGGTGTAGTCGATGCACATGCGCCACTTGCCGTTAGCCTTCTTTACCAGAACGGGGTTGGCTACCCAGCTCAGGTAATGGACTTCTCTTATGAAGTCGGCTGCGAGGAGCTTCGCGACCTCCTCGTCGACTGCTTTCCATCGTTTCGGGGCTAGGTTGCGTTTCTTCTGTCTAACGGGCCTAACTACAGGATCAGTATTGAGCTTGTGAGTTATAAGATTAGGGTCTATACCGGGCATCTCTGCCGCAGACCATACAAAAATATCTAAGTTTTGAAGTAGGAAACTTACTAGTTCGGATCGCAAGGGTTCTTGGACTGAAGCACCGATCTGAAGTGTCCAAGCTGAGTCTTCTGCTGAAGTCGGAATAGCAACTGTTTCTTCCGTGGGTGCAGCTCATTCTTCGCCTTGCTCCGTAGGTCGCTCCAGTTCGAGGTTGTCGACCACCTTGGTCTTTCCCTTGAGGGTGGCGACATAGCACTTGCGAGACTCAAGCTGGTCACCCCGTGCTACCCCCACTTTGAAGTTTGTAGGGAACTTCATTGCCAAATGATAAGTGGAGACCACCACCCGTAGGACATGGGTGCTCGGCTGGCCTATTATGGCGTTGTACGGGGAGGGGGTCGCAACCACCAAGAAGTCATGGTTGAGTCTGACTATGCTGGGCCATGCGCCGACTTCCACAGGTACTGTTATTTTTCCGAGGGGCCTGACTTCTTCTCCGCTGAAGCCCACCAAAGGAGTATTAGCGGGCCTCAAGTCACTTCCCTGCAACTAAAGCTGGTCAAAAGCGGCTTTGAAGAGGATATCTGTCGAGCTACCTGAGTCAACGAGGACACGCCTGACCTCGAAATCATTGATCCTTACTTTTATGATGAGCGCGTCATCGTGGGGGTAGTGAACCCCACGCGCATCGTCCTCCGTGAAGAAGATCGGTTCCTCTGTCTTCGGTCGCTTCGAAGGATTTTGTTCTTCCTTGGCAGCTTCGCGAATTGACGCCCGAGCTGCCGCCGAGGTACAGCTTGCAACAATCGAGCCTCCAACTATCATGTGGATGGTGCCCCGAACTGGCCTCTCTTCCGAAGGCTGCCTCTGTGACTGCTCTGCCGGCCTGCTGCTGGACTCGGGAGCATCCTTACTTTGCTCCCCTTGTCGACCTGCTTTATTATTATTATTGTTGTTATTCTGTACAAAATTCCTTACATATTCGCGACGAATGAGTTCCTCTATCTCGTCGCAGAGATTCTTACAGTTCTCGGTACTATGACCGTGGTCTTTGTGAAAACTACAATACAAATTTTTATTCCTTTCATTAGGATTCCCCCTCAGGCGGGGTGGCCACTTCACGCATGGGGTGTCCTTGATTGCCATTAGGATTTCAGCCCGCTTAGTGTTTAGTGGGGTGTAGTCGGTTCGGTCCGCTACAGGGGCTCAGAACGGCTGACCCGACTTTGCCCCCCGAGCTACATCCTTCTTCTTTCGGTTGTCTCCTTGGCTGGAAGGTTCTCCTTCTCTCTTTCTCTTCTCGGATGTGCTCTCACCCTTTTGGTTGATCTCTTCTTTCGTGGCTATGAACTTGTCCGTGAGCTTGAGGAATTCAGTTATGGTCGCTGACTGGTTGACAACCATGTGCCACTTGAATTCTTTGTGCGGCACGCCTTTCTTGGCTGCTGCAAGGCGCATTGCAGGGTCTAGGCGTGGTATCTGCATGCATGCATCGTTGAACCGCTTGATATAGCCTCGGATGGACTCTCCCTCTCTCTAAACTATACTGAGGAGGCTTTCCTCAGTTCGCGGGCACCACTTGCTGGTGACGAAGTGGGACGTGAAGGCTTGTGCGAACTGCACCCAGCTTCTTATTGATCCGGGTGCAAGGTTTCGATACCACGTGCGGGCCACTCCTCTGAAAGTGGTGGAGAAAGCCACGCACATGCAAGAGTCACTGGCCCTCTTTAGGTGCATCTGTGACTGGAAAGCATCTACATGATCATTCGGGTCGAACGACCCGTCATACATGTCGAGAGGGGGGAGCTTGAAGTCTTTAGGCATTGGAACAGCCAGGAGCTCGGGAGACAGGGGGGAAGAAACAGAAAGGAGGGGAGTTTTAACTTCACCCGAGCTTACCTCTTCCCTGCCTCTGAGCTCGGGTAGGGTGGATGGTAGTTCGACGAGCTCGACAGCGACGTCTTTGCTTCTTGGCGAGCTCCGCATTGGTGCAGCTCACCTCCATACTGTCAGGAATAGTTTGCGCAGGAAGCAGCTCGGGCTGCTGGTGATGGCTGCGAACAGAGGTTCTGCTTAGAGTCTGTAACTTGGATCTCGAACCAGTTCTCTAGAAGTGGGGCTTCGAACTTTGATTGCTGGTGTGATGTAGACCTGGCAAGTTGGGGTCCTCCCGACCTGATTGCCCGCGGTGAGACCGGAGTGGCTGGTCTTTCCTTTCTACTGCGGGAGGAGGCTTGGCTCTTAGGGGGGTTCTGGGAAGCCTCTCCTTGGCGAGAAGGGCGTTCATCTTGACAGCGAGACCTAGCTTGCCGTGAGGCTGGGTGCCGAGGAGGGAGCTGAGGTTGAGGCTGAGGCAGCTGAGGGAACTGCTGCTGATAGTGATATTGAGAGACTTGGTGCAACACCTGCTACTGGTAGAGCTGGAACTGCTGAAACTGCTGCATCTGGGCTTGCATGGCCCGCATGGACTGCATCAGGTTGTCGAGTTGGCTCTGGCTTGTCGTCGGAGGGACAACAGTTGGTTCAGCAAAGGTTGTCTCAACAGAGGGGGGAAGGGGAACACTCACGGGTGCCACTACTCATGTACGTTCAGGCTAGGGACTCCGTCCACCGAAAGGGGAATGGTGAACTGCCCAATGCATACCACGGGGACTTGGAGTTGTTCCCCGACGATGTTCATCTCCATGCTACGTCCGGCATTGCTTGAAGAAGCCATGAATGCTGAGTTTTCAGAAAAGAAGGAACGGTGAAAGCTTAGAGGAAAGCTTTTAGAAGCGTTTCCCACAGACGGCGCCAAATGATGGTGTGCAATCCGATCACTCCTAGCTGGCACTTGCGTGGCTTCTGGAAGGTACCTGAGATGGAGAAGATGAGGAATCCCCGGGGGCTTGCCTGGCGGGAACACTCCGACGCTTAAGTTAGAGTTCTGTGAAAAATGCAAAGAGAGGAGGAAAGCTAAGAGTGCAGATAGCACGAGTATCAGAAAGTTACCTCTGTTCTTTGGGATTGGGCTACTTATAACAGAACTCTGTTGAATCAGGCCCACTAGCCTCTGACAGGGCAGGTATAACCGCCACTGTCGTCCTGTCGCAGTCGTTACAGCCAGGGCTGAGGTGGCACGCACGGGGCCGTCGTTGCAGGGTACGTACCTGTCAGATGTAAGACACCCTCCAAAGGTGGCAGGCACAACACTGTCTGACGAGAGACGTGGTTGCAGTCTCCAGGTTTGTTAGGTACGGTGGTCGGCCAGGAGACCTTCCTGCGATATGCCGAACTGCTCTTTCGCGAGCTACCTTGTACCGAGCTATCCTGCAAGTGGCGAGCTACCTGTGGCAAGGTACACCGAGTTGTCTGGCCCGAGGTGTCTACCTTGGGGTATCTAGAGGCGGATCGGGGTGTTCCTGTTTGGGAGTGGCCTAAAATCCACTGGGAGGAGCCCGGGCATTAGGAAAGGTCAGGGGGCTCCGAGCTCGGAGGTAGCTCGGAGCGCCTCAGCCTCGAGGAGGAGGTGCAAGCCAGGCGGCTCTCGACGAGTAGCCTAGCCCACCGAGTTGCCAAGCTGAACTCGGTGAGCCCTTCCCACCGAGTTTCGGTTGCACTTGCTGTGCTGTCACGCTAAGTCATCACTTGAGCAAGGTCATGTCCACGTATACCCGTGCTACGAGTTTGGGCCAAATCACCCTCCATCACTAAGGCTACTAAGAAAGGATCTAAGGCCAAGGCTGCCAAGAAGAAGGGATCTAAAGCTTCTAGGAGGAAGGCCAAGGTCTAAGTTTTCCAAAAGGTGGCGGCAATGAAGAGGCCTTTCCAAGGGGAAGTGATGATATGCCCCAAAAGAGAATATCCGTGAAGCTTACGGCTCATGGGGCTTTGCACCGAGATGAGGGCCCTTTTGTAACTCCAACCCATTAGTAAATGGCGCTTCCTGCAATCCCAACCGTGTCGCCAAAGGACAAGGATAATGAGTTGCTGATTTGATGGACTCCTTTCCACCCCACTTGGAATGTGAAGGAGGACGATACAATCTCGAAGGAAGGTATCGGCCAACAACTCACAATGGTGACAGTACTTTCTGACGACTGTCAATCTTGGGCTCAGCAGTCATCTTCAACTATTAGTGGATGTTGTTGGACAAAACGGCCTAGGTGAGTGTTTAACTTTACCTGCGTTGGCTAGTTATCCTATTATGATCTGTTGTTGCATGCTGAATTGTTCGTGTTATTGCTAGTTTTGGTGTTTGTTGAGCTTTGCGACAAATCCAGTGTCCAAGCCCAGTCGTCGAAGCGAGGGCCGACACTGAGCGCTTCAAGTGAGAGTTGTTGAGGCAAAGGGTGAGAACCAAAAGTTGAAGGCAAAACTCAAGGAAGTCAAGGGGAGATGCTAGAGGGCCAAGGTCGAGGTTGCATAAAAGAAAAACCTTGTGAAGGACTTGAAGACAGCACTATGATCCATGGAGCAAAAGTTGGAAGAAGCAATGACCAAGCCTGTCGAGGCTTACAAGGCTTCGAATGAGCATAAGGACTTGGCTGAGTTCGGAGGCCTGTCTTACTTGGATGGGTTCGAATTGTAGAAGGGGCAGGTGCTGGTTGTTGTGTCGGCATTCTGGACCCTTTCGCTGAGGTCGGACAAGAAGAGAGAGGCTTAAAGACAACCGAGGACAAGCAGGAGGCCGTGTCAAATGGTTCAAGGCGGAAACACTAGATGTGATCATGGGTTAGGTCGGATCGGGTTTAGAACTAATGATAAGTGCTTTATCCAACCTTACATGAGCATGGGTTGGGGGCTTACAGGCTTTCCAAGCCTATGACATCTAATAATAAAAATTTAATTATTTAAAATTTTAATTTTAAATTAAATTAAAGAAAATATAATATATACAAAAAATATGGCACAAGCCCAACATAAATTAGGCTTGGTTAAGCTTTGGGCCTATGCACAAAAAAAATGGCATGGGTCTCATTTAATTCTTAAAATTGGTTTGGCTTGACTTACCTATCCTTTTATAGATGAAAGCAAGGTTTCCATTCTTATTATTGAGCAATGTGGGACTTTGAACATAAATAATAAATTTTACCATTAAGTGTTTTTCCAAGTCCCACATTTCTTAGGCAATGAGAATGAAGGCCTTGCCTAGAAGGACAATTTACATACTTGAATTGGCTCGAGTGTTCACACATGTATTGACATGTGTTAATTAATTAATATTTATCTATTTGTTAAAACTTAAAATTTTTATATCTTATATAAAATAATAAATATTTAGTATAAAATAAAACATACTTGTATATATATAAAATATATAATATAATGTTATAATATGTATTTAAAAATATATATTATATTATATTGCAGGCCGAGTTGGGGCTAGGTTGGACTTAAAGTGTTGGGCCCAAGCTCGACCTAAAATTTTTCGGGCTTGATGCGTGCCCAAGCCAGGTCAGGATTGCACACAAAAACTTGGGTTCAAACCTAGAAATTTACAAGCTAGGCCGGGCCCGGTTTTTGGGCCAAGCCAAGAATGATCACTCCTAGACAACACCCTTCCAAAGACAACGACGATCATGGCCAAGGTGCAGACTAGGGATGCCCAAATTTAACTTTCTTTAAAGTTGTGATGGTTGGGCCTGCATGCCCTTTTGACTTTTAGTTCTTTTCTTTCTTCTTCTTTTTGTAAGGGGCCAAGGTGCTTTAAAAATTTTTTGCCAAGTGTAACTGTGTAATATAGTTTTGCTAAATGCATTGGTACTTAGACTTGTAATGCTTATAGGAGTGTAGGGCGTTGGCTTCCTGATCCCCTTTCCTACTTGCTTAGTCCCCGCGAGTGGCCGAGGTGTTTGACTCGTGGTGGCCGAGGGCTGTTTAAGTCTTGGTGAATATTAACACCTTAGTAAATAACAAGGTCCCGAGGTGACCCATTAGGCATTTAACCACTTAAGGCTGTATGCCTTAAGCCACGACTGAGGTCAGGTAGGACTCACAGGAAGTTACACAAAATTGCACCAAGTAATTGAAAGTACAAATATAAAAGAATGGTGAAGAGGAACAGTTGCTTTTGCATTACACTTGAGTACATCGGCTTACATCAATAGAAATACATTTGGGGGACCTTTGAATTCCAAGTGTAAGGAACTGATCTTACACCGGGGTGTTCAAGCCGATAGGTTCTTGGTCGCACCACCTGTCTGACTCTATAAGGCCCTTTCCATTTGGGGCTGAGCTTTTCCATGCCAGGCTCTAGAACAGTGACTTTTCTGAGGACGAGGTAGGGGTGCTCATAGTTCGGTTAATCGAACCAGGGCTTTTTTTCAAACTGAACCTGTCCTTTGATTTTTAAAATATCTTGAACTAAAATCGAACCAAAATAATTGGTTAACTGATTAACCAGTTTCGGTTTTTGATCGGTTCGATTTTTTTGGTTTTTTTACATTTATAATATATTTTATAAATAAAGTTTCCATGGTTCTTGAGTTATACTGGTTTAGTTATAGAAAAAGAATGAAAAAAAAGAAAGAAATACATACACACAATAAAGTTGATTAACAAAAAAAAATGAAAAGAAAATAACCTGTAACTAAAAAAGTAGAAGTTCTTAGTCTGATCCATTTTGATATACTGTAGTTCTCTCTGAGTTCTGTATATGGGAAAGAAGAATCCCGATGATTCTGATATACCACTGAAGGGCAATCCCAGCAAACTCTTTCACCGGAAAAGATGGTAAGAAAGAGAAGCTCTCCATCTCCGCCATGCTCACCAAAATGGACTAGAAATCTGATAAGCCCAAGAAACTTTCCTCCTCTACTGTGAAGCCCAAGCCTAAGGCATCTTCCAGACTTTCCTCTTACATTGACGACATTGATCTGCCTCCTGTTAATGATGAAGACGAGGATGTAGCTGACTATGGCTCTAGCAAAGACGACTCCAAGAAACCCATTCAGTGGCAGCCCAAGTCGAAAGTGCTTGCATTAAAGAAAATGACCCGTTGAAAGTCCTTGCATTAATTTCTTCTACGTTTTAGGATTACTGTTTAGGGTGATAACCTACAACTGGAGCTAGAGACATAGGTCATAAATGGTATTTACTTTTTTTCTTTCCTAAACACAAGTACCCAAATCTTGGGCGGGAATTAACAAATAGTACATCTACTTTTAAATTTAAATGTATATAAATTATAGTATGTATAATAAATAGTATTATATCGGTTGGTTTGGTAAACGATCCCTAGGACGAGGTGACTTTCTTTGAATTGGCATTTTTTAACTTGGGAGTTGTAGTATCTCGCGACCTTCTGTTAATAGGTTCTAACTCTAATTTAGGCTTGTTCTCATACACCTTGCAGTAAATCAAGGTTACCACGAAGTTTTTCATTGTTCTTGGCTTCATCATAGGCTTCAGTCTAAAGTGTCGGTCAATTGATCTCTATTAGGAATACTATCTCTTTGTGAAAGGCAAGATTAAAAGGGGTTTCTCCTATGGTTGTTCGAGGTGTGGTTCTGTAAGCCCATAATATATTGGGGAGTTCATTTGCCAATAGTCTTTTGGCTCTATCTAGTTTGGTCTTCATGCTGCAAGGATTGTTTTATTGGTGACCTTAGCCAAGCTTTTAGTTTGAGGGTAGCTGAATGTGGTGTATCACTACTTTATCCCCAAACTTGTTGTGATCGTTGGAAAACCACTCACTTGGGCTGATTTGGAGTTGTTACTCAATAGTCAAGTGAAATAGAGGTGATGGGATTTCTGAGAATTGCATCGAAACTTGTTTTTCATCCATAGTGACTCGAAGACCCAAGGCACTAACCACATCAGTCTAAGTAAGACTCAGATGGGAGAGATAAGGGGTTAGGCACCCCTCTCCCGGGTCCAATAGATGGGGCCCATATGGAATTCTCAAACAAGCATAAATACAAAATACAAAAATTTAATCCATAAAAAATACTAATCTATACTACTTTAAAAAGCACAAATGGCCTTAAGAATATTTCTGGATTTTTTTGAGGGCAAAATTTACCCCTCTATATTTAAATTCATTAATAAAAATGAGGGAAAATAGGATAGTTGGTTATTGATATTAAATGAGTTGAAAATATGTAGTTTTAAGATATTCAATCCATTCAATTCCCTCTCATTAAATCCAACATTTAAGTTATTAACTTGCATTCATGTTCATTGAATCATATATTTAAGCCATTTTTGTTTCTTCTCATCATTAAGTTCTATTAATTAAACCCATACTTAATAAATTAATAATTTTAATAACATAAAAGTTTATACTTTTAAAATCTACCTAGAAAAAATAGTGTTTTCATCTAGGTGGTGGTAAGAAATTAAACCATTTTGGGTCAAATGGGTCAATCCTTGTTGCCATGATTAAATAATGAAATTCAAAAATAGATAAAATGAAAAAAAAAATTAAAAATAATTTGAAACATTTTTAACATACATACTAAACAATAATAAGTTTGATAAATAAGAAATGTTTTTATTAATGAAGGAAATGGAATGTTGTTGCCACGATTAAACAATAAAATTCAAAAATGGATAAAGAATAAAATACATAGTAAACAATAATAAGTATGATAAATGAGAAATGTTTTTATTAATGATGGAAATGGAATGTAAAATTTAAAACCAATTGGAAATAAAAATATTTTCTTATTCTCTTTCATTAAAACCTATATTTAAAATATATTTTTTCTCATTGATAAATTCTTGTAATTAAATCCACAATATTAATTTAAATAGTATAAAAATAAATATATTAAAAAGTAATTTGAAAACAAAACCATTTTCTTCCCTCCCAGTGGTGGGCAAGCAATTCAACCATTTGGGATCAAAAGGATTAATAAATAATTTCATAACTAAATAAGAAAAAATAAAATAAATAAGTATGAAATATAAGAAGTGTTTTTATTAATGATGAAAATGGATGCCAATTTTAAAATCTACCTAGAAATGAAATGGTGCCATAGTCAAATACTAAAATTTGTAAAAATAGAAAATACAAAGAATCATAAAAAAAGATAGAGAAAAATTTGTGCACATATCTAATGTTATATATTTATAAAAAAATAAAATATTGGATACATCTCTAATATTATGCATTCATTATATTGAATAAAGACAAGTATTATACATAAGAAATAATTTTATCAATAATGGAAATGTAATGCAAAATTTAATGTCAACTTAAAAATCAAACTATTTTTCTTTTTGGGTGGTGGATTAGTGGTTTGGGTCAAATGATATCATAGACAAACAAAAATCAAGTGTGATAAGTAAAAATTATTTTATATAATATAAATGAAATATATAATTTAAAGGGAAAATTATAGTCAAAGTCAATCGTGCATTTTAAATTAGGTTGCAGGTTGGTCCAGAAACCAACAAAACTTTGACAATCGGCTCTATGTTTCAAATTATAAAAACTATCATTGTGTCATCGAATGCTTATGTGGCTATTGCCCACAATGGACTCTTAATCCATGTTGGACAAAGCAAAAGGCCTATACTGAAAATAGGTTTTTAGTTTCTCTCCCACTCCCTTTGTCTCCTGATCTCCTTCCTTTCTTTCTCACTCTCATAGTCATCTCTCGATCTCCCGCTCCCTTTATCTTTCCCACTCTCTCATCTTTGATTTGTTGCCAAATCAGAACCTCTCTCTCTCTCTCTCTCTCTCTCAATCTATCGTTCTCCCTTAGTTTTTTTCCCACTCTCTCTTTCATTCTTTTTTTATTTTTCTTACAAACTTATACAATACTAATAAGACCGTATAAAATAACTAAAGGGACAAACCATTTCTACAATCAAGTTATAAATTTCTATTAAGTTGGTGCAAATTTCATAGCCAAGAGTTTCTTGTAAATTTTTATCAAATTGATGTAATGATTTTTGAACCATACCAAATTGGTCTCATGTTCTTTTATATGATCTTATTAATATCATATAAGTATGTAAGAAAAATAAAAAAAGAATGAGAGAGGGAGAATGAGAGAAAGAGAATAAGAGAGATTGAGGAAGAATGATATGTAGAGAGAGAATAAGAGAAATTGATAGAAATAACGTAAATACAAAAACAAGAAAACCAATTTTATTTATATTTAAATCACACAACCGTTGAGCAGAGAGAGACAACTGTGAGAATGAGAGAGTGGGAGAGAGAGTGAGAGAGGACTCTATGTGTGTGTGTGTGTGTGTGTGTAAGAGAGAGAGAGAGAGAGAGAGAGAGAGAGAGTGAGATAAACCAAAAACCATTTTTATTTTCTAATCACCTAACATTAAAGGGCAATTTTGGTATAAGCTTTTTATTGTATTCAACATGGATTAAGTTCCATGTTGGCCTCAACTACATAAGCCTTCGATGACATGGCGGGGGTTTTTATAATTTCAAATGTAGAGCCAGTTGTTAGAGTTTTGTTGATTTTTGGACCAACATTAGCCTTATTTTAAATGTACAACCGACACTGACTATAATTTCCCTAATTTAAAATTAATCCGAAAGCAAAGATAATTTCTTATCTATATTGTGGGTCAATGATCCAACTTTTCAAAGAAACCCATGATGTCGTAATTGAATATTAAATATTTAAAAAAGATAGAACACCAAAAATGAAAATGTACAAAGTTTTGTCGAAAACATTTGAGAACATTTCTAATGTTATATATTCATCATATTAAATAAAAATAATTGTTAAAATAAAAGTTATTTTTATTTATGACAGAAACTGAATACAAAATTTAATAATAATAATAATAATAATAATTTTTATTTGCTACAAGCATTTAAGTTTCTTTTTAATCATATTGTTACTTTTGTTAATTTTCAATTTCTATCTTAACTATGATATATCTAAAATTCAAGTAGTTATTATGAAGAAAATTTCTCACGTGCAACGTTTGTGCTTAATTACTAGTATCAAAGAAAGAACATATCAATATAAAAGAAAAATCCTCTCTAAATATTTTTATGTAGTCTTACTTTGTTTATTTTTTATTTTTTTATTTTTATCTTTTCCTTTTTTATTTAATTGTATTAATCATTTATTATATATATTTTTATTTTCTTATAAAACCCTATTTGTTTATTTGTTTTATGGAATTTATCTCTTTATTTTCTAAAAATTTTCTTCTTCTTCTTCTTCTTATTGTTGTTGTGGTTTTTTATTATATTTTTCATTATTTTTAGGGTAAAAGACTTATACAATTAGTGTTCCATTTACAATGGACTTAATTGACTTAAACATACCCTAGCCTTTTAAAATGAACTTAAATATACCTTGTGAACCGACCCCACTAGACTAAAACGAACCCTTCATTGATTTTTAACTTATATAAAATTTGTAAAATCCTATTTTGCCCTCCAATATACTTAATAGATGAGACTTTGTTTTTCAAATATGAAACTTTTTTTTATCAATTAGTGTTCAATTTACAATATATGTAGGTGACCAATGTGGGCACAATCAGGAGAAATAAATACCTGTACAAATTTATAGAATGGTATATATGATTTGCCTAGGAAGTGTTGAAATTTCAAACTATAGATAATAATGCAAACATAGATGGGCATTCAAGAATCAGGCAAAGAGGGTTCACCACAGAATGCGTCTGTCTCAAATGATCTGGCAGATTCATCAATGTAAACCCTAGGTATGGCACTGCCTCCAACTTCCTTTGATGGGTTGTAAGCATTCCGCTGGCCGCTCTCTATATTGAACACTAGAAAACATAGCACTAAGGATGCCGCCAGCCCTATCAGTGAGAATTTCAATATGCTTGCACATGCTTGACTGAATATGAACTTCAGTAGTCTTTACCCATATCGGGCCTAAAACACCAGGTCCGACCTTTTACAGGTTGGGTTCGAGCTTTCTAAAAAAAGCCCAATCTGATCCTGAGCTTGATTTGATAATATATATTATATAATGAAACAAATTTTATTAATAAAAATTATGTATACAATAGTTTTTTCTTTATTCCTCTTCTCTTTTTTCAAGTAATAGTGAGATCTTCTGTTATTTTTGAGTTTTGAGGGCTTTTAATATAAATAAAACACATTTTTATTGAATAAAAAAAAACATGTTTTCAAATTTCTAGCCGGGCTCAAGCTCAAGGCCTAGGCCCGATGGCCAGGCCAAGCTTAGGCTCATGCCTAAATGTATTCTATTGATATATAGACAAAGCCCAGCCTGAACCTAGCTCGGTTTGGCCCATGAATAGGTCTAATTGAGAGTAATATTTTTTTGGTGTATTTAAAGCAAAATGCAAATCAATAGTTAGTATGAATTCATTTAACTTGTGATAAAAATAAAAAATAAAAAATAAAAAATTAACAATGTTTTAAAAACTGACTCAGAGGCCAAACCATTTTTGCCTCTGGGTCACGGGCCACTGGTTTGATCATTCGGGTCAAACAGGTCATATAGTGCCACTTCAACAATACGTTAATTTATACATACATACATACATACATACATACATACATACATACATACATACATACATATACATACATATATATATATGTATGTATATATTTGTATATGTATGTATAAACATGTATTTTATCAATAAATAATATATAATTATGTTCCATATGTAATATATGTATTATTTTATATTTAATTTATGTTTTTCTAATTCTATTTAAAATTTTTTATTTGAAAAAATATTAAAGTTTAATTTGAGGCCAAAAAAGGGATTTTTTTGGCAAGAATAGTGGGGCAAGGCACCTACAGCCCCTTGAGATGCATAGATCTCAAAAATTTATCCAAAATAAAAAATCATCTCAACTAGGCATCGAAGTGCAAAGTTATGGTCTCTCGAATTTTGCATACACAATTAGTGTGCAACTAGTGACTTGGTCAAACGGGTCAACAGTCCAACTGTTTGGGTCGAACGGTTTTTTACCAAGTTAATGATTTTTAACAATCCACCAGGTTTTACTAAAACCAAACCTGAAATTGTAATCGAGTGATGGTTCAACTAGTTGGGTCAACAAGTTGAAAACACTGAAAATAAATATTGACTAAAAAAATTAAAAACACTAACAATAATAAAATTAATAAAATAATAATTAAAAAAACCAATACTACTAATAATAAATTTAAGAAAACTAATATTGATAGAAAAAAATAGGACAAATTTCTTAAACTACCCTTATGGTTTAACTAATTGACTAACTATACCCCTACTATTTAATTATTGTCTTGCGCTACCCTAATTGTTTTTGAAATTACCATCATTGTTAAATCATAACAAAAGGGATAAAATGTCCATATTGCCCTTAAGTCAAATAAACACGTGAAAATCTTTACCCTTCTAAGTTCAGATGAATAGAACACTCGATGGTAGAGGAGCATCATCACTACCGCCTACAATGGTTGTTGATAGAAAAAAATAGGGCAAATTTTTTAAATTACCCTTACAGTTTAGCTAATTGACTAACTATACCCCTACTATTTAATTATTGTCTTGCGCTACCCTTATTGTTTTTGAAAATTACCATTTAAATCATAACAAAAGATAAAATATCCATTTTGCCCTTTAGGTCAAATAAAGGTTAATCTTCTGAGTTCAGGTGAATAGAGCGCTCGATAGTATTGGAGCACCATCACCACCGCCTTCAAGGGTTGTTGCTGCAGCTTCCGACCAGCGACAGTGAGAAATAGTGTTTCTTGTACTTTTTTTATTTTAAAAACGTTATTCATTATTTTCATCTCATCTACTGTTCACTCATCTCCTTCCTCTCGACATTGAACAAAGACGGCGAGAAATCCCTCTCCTCCAGTGTCATCACATAGAGTTCATCCACACATAGTAAAGCGAGCGCATCATTGATTTCGAAGCCAAGCATGAAGGCATGAACGAAATCGGCACATTTCTGAGAGAGAAAACAGGGGCGTTGTGGAGTGGTCAGGGAGAATCAGAGAGAGAAAACAGGGGACGTTTGAATAAAAATGACGACGATTTCTTCTTATTTATCTTTTTTTCTTTCTCCTTTTCTTTTTGGGAATTTTGAATTATCGAGATAGACCGTTTAGTTCTCCTTACAAAAACAACCGGAAAAACATGACAGACCTACCTCAAATATACAACCACCCAGTCACCCAAGTCTATAAAGGCACTGTTGCAGTTTTTTTGGCATCCATTAATAATAAAAGCTCGTAGTTGATCTGATCAGAAGGTTCATATTTAAATCATCCATTTTGTTGCTGTGAGAGGGGACCCACTTGTCAAATGTGGATCTAATTCAAGGTTTTCACTGATTCGAAGGCCATTTTTATCGGATTTCATTATCATTGCCACTGGTGCCGTCGCTAAGCAATTGAAATTTCTTGGTTCCAGAGATGGAGAAGGAGGATTCTGGAATCGTTGTATATCAATGGCGTTGCACCCATTTTTGTTGCAGCAGCGGCGAACCAGCGGTGACAAGGGAGAAGGAGAGAGAAATTGAAGAGAGAGAGAATGGGGAGGAAAAAGAATGAGAGAAGAGAGTTGTAGAGGACCCGTCGTTGCTAGAAGTTTTAGCGGCAGTAATGGAGATGCAGGAAGGGAGACGTTTTTGGGTTTGCTATGGGAAAATGATTAAAAAAACAACGGATATGGAGAGAAAGAGAAAGAAGGGGGATTAGAGAAACCTATCGCCGCTGCTGAGAGTTGCAGCGGCAGTTATGGAAAGAAAGGAAGACAAAGGAGGTGAGAGTGAGTTAGAAGAAGAATACGAGAAAGTGAAGAGAAAGAGATAGAACCAGAGAATGGGGAAGAGAGGCCATTGTGGGTGTAAAAGCGTTGGATCACATATCCTAAATCAACCCATGAAGAAAAAGGGAGAACACACAAAATGGCAAAGTAAATAAAAAAAGTTCAAACAAATAGAGATGAAGACACAAGAATTTAGGTGGTTCGGAGAAAATCCTTTTATATCCACGGGAAGAGCACACACTCCAGAGAGAGAGATCTTTCATTAAAATTGTAGAAAAAGAAGAAGAGGGAGATGTAGATACAAGATAGTCACTCATTTTATATCTAACTTTGAGGTTACCATGCACTAATAGCCACTTTCTGTAACTACTTTATGATTACCATTTACTAATATCATTAATAGCCACTTTCTGTAACTGATTTTATTTTGAGTCAATTCCAACAATCTCCACATTGACTAAAAAAAAAAAAATCTTCAACTCTCTTCTTCACCCTGCTCCATTTCTCTATCTAGATTACCCCCTCTTCCTCGGACCTTCACAATTTAACATTGTTGTATGTTTGAAAGATTCAGGCAATGCTTGAACCTCTCCCTTGGCAATGGCTTGGTCATCATGTCTGCAATGTTCATTTGGGAAGAAATCTTCTCCAACTGAATGTCACCTTCTGCTACAAAATCTTTGAGCTTGTGATACCGCACATCTATGTGCTTAGTCTTTGCATGGTATACTGGATCCTTTGCAACACATATAGCACTCTGACTGTCACAGTGATCACAAATGTTCTTCTGATCAATTCCAAGCTCTTGAACCAATTGGCTGCCTCTACTGCCGCCATGTACTCTGCTTCTGTAATAGATAGAACCACTGTATCTTTTAATGTAGATCTCCAACTAATAGGACCTTGACCAAGAGTGAAAATATATCTCATAGTAGACTTTCTTTTGTCAAGGTTACCTACAAAATTTGAATCTACATACCCAACCACTTTGTTTCCTTTCAAACCATTCTGAAATAGTAAACCTGTATCTTGGGTACCATTCAAGTAGTGCAGAATCCACTTTACAGCATTCCAATGCTCCTTCCCCGGATTAGCCATAAATCTGCTCACAATACTAATTGCTTGAGATAAGTCCGGTCTGGTGCATACCATAGGATACATAAGACATCCAACTGCATTGGCATATGGTATATGTATCATCTCCTCATGTTCTTCCTCTGTCTTTGGACAATGTTGAAGAGATAGTTCAAAGTGGTGAACTAGTGGTGTGCTCACTGCCTTAGCCTCCTTCATATTGAATTTGGTCAATATCTTCTCAATATACCCTTTTTGGGTCAACCACATCTTCCCATTGCGCTTGTCTCTATGAATTTCCATACCCAAGATTTTCTTTGCTCCACCTAAATCTTTCATCTCAATTTCTATGCTCAACTCCTGCTTTAACTTATCAATCTCATGCAAACTCTTACAAGTAATAAGCATGTCATCAACATAAAGCATCAATAGTATAATGGAATCATCATGAAGGAAGCAAAAATAAACACAACTGTTGTACTTACTTCTGATGTAGCCATGTGAAGTCATAAAAGTGTCAAAGTGCTTGTACCATTGCCTCAATGCTTGCTTAAGGACATAGAGCGACCTATTCAACTTGTGTACCAATTGTGCTTTTCGTTTCTCAACAAACCCATTGAGCTGCACCATGTAAATTTTTTCTTCTAAACTCCCATGGAGGAAAGTTGTTTTTACATCAAGCTGCTCCAACTCCATATCCCACATAGCTACCATCGCCAACATGATTCTAATGGAATAGTGCTTCACTATTGGAGAAAAAATCTCATTGAAGTCCACTCCTTCCTTTTGTGCATATCCTTTTGCAACTAACCTTGCCTTGTATCTAACTGGTTTGCTTGCAAATGAAGCCTCTTTCGTTCTGTACACCCACTTGCACCCAATAACCTTCTTACCCTTAGGCAATTCTACTAAGTTCCAAGTTTCATTCTTCCAAAGAGAAGCAATCTCATCTTTCATAGCACCCATCCATACTGAGTTGTCTTTATCTTTCATTGCCTCCTTGTATGTCATTGGATCATCACAATTAGCTATTAATGCATATGCAACTGTATCATCAAATATGACTGGTCTCTTAATGTTCCTTTTAGCCCTACCTGCAGCAATGGAATATGGTGGTTCCTCTTGGGATTGTGCAACTTTTGGCTTTGATGAGAAGAATCTGTAGTGACTGGTTCACTACCCATTTTCTCTTCCTCATTTAGTTCCACTTGAATTGAGGTACTGCTCTTCTCTCCATCTTGGATTTGTTGTTGATTTTTCTTCAACATAAAAGCTTCATCAAATACAACATCTTTGCTTATCTCAACCTTCTTGGTGTTAGGATTCCAAAGTTAGAATCCTTTCACCCCTTCATTGTATCCTAGAAAAATGCAAGGTTCTGACTTAGTATTAAGCTTTGTCCTCTCTCTATCCTACAACAAGACATAACAAGGGCATCAAAAAATTCTCAAATTTGAGTAATCAATAGAATTACCAGTCCATACCTCTTCTACTGTCTTGAGTCCCAATGCTTTGGAAGGTGATCTGTTTGCCACATAACAGGCCATATTAACTACCTCGGCCCAAAACTACTTTGGTAAATCTGCAAAGATTCTCATGCACCTTGTCTTCTCTAGTAGTGTCCTGTTCATTCGTTTTGCTATCCCGTTCTGTTGTGGTGTGCCTGGAGTAGTAAGGTGTCGAGTAATCCCTTTTGTTACACAAAATTTCTGAAACTATGTAGAGGTAAACTCTCCACCATTATCTGTCCGTAGATATTTTATCTGCTTTCCGGTTTGTTTATCCACTTTTGCCTTCCAAATCTTGAACTTCTCAAAAACTTCAGATTTATGCTTCATGAAGTACACCAAAACCTTTCTAGAATAATCATCAACAAAGCTAACAAAATATCGTGCTCCACCTAGAAGTCACTAGCAATGAACCCCATGTATCTGCATGCACATACTCAAGAATCTCTTTGCTTCTTTTAGTAGATGTTGTAAAACTGACCTTGCATTGCTTTCCAAAAATACAGTATTTGTAGAAATCTAATTTGCAACATTTAACACCATCAAGTAATTTCCTTTTGTGTAGTTCTATCATGCCTCTCTCGCTAATGTGTGCCAATCTCAAGTGCCATAACAGACTATAATCATCATGTAAAGTGGATGTGACAGCTGCATTCCTAATGATAGTTTTTCCAATTAACCTATATAATGATCATTTTTCTCTCCTTTTATGACAACCATGGCACCCCTTTTAACTTTTATGACTCCATCAGCCCCACTATATGTACACCCAAGATCATCTAAAGCACCAAGTGAGACTAAACTTTTCTTAAGATCTGGGACATGTCTAACATTTGTTAATGTTCTAACAATCTCATTAAACATCTTGATTTTAATTATTCCAATCCCATCAATTTTACACTCGGCATTATTTCCCATAAGAACTGTGCCGCCAATTTGTGACTCATATGTAGAAAACCAATCTCTATAAGGGCACATATGATAAGAACATCGAAAATCAAGTATCCAAGTATCCAAGGGATCCATACCTAAGGAGACCGTAAGAAGATCTCCATCACTCTCTATATCAGAAGCAACACTTACCTCTACAAATTTCTTGCAATCCCTTAGCCAGTGACCATCTTTCTTGCACCATTGCATTGTGTTTTCTTCAATTTGAATTTTGACATGCCTTTATTCTTCTTATCTCCCATTTCTTTAGATATGCCCTGTTCATAACCCGAATCATTTGCAATCAAACTTTCACTATCACTAAAGGTAGGCTTTTTCCGCATCTCATTTGACGACAAAGTACTTGTGACCTCATCCATCACCAATGTATCATTCCCATACAAGATGGTCGTCACCAAATGATCGTACGATTTTGTGAGAGATGAGAGGAGAAGAATCACCTTATCTTCTTCATCAATCTTTACATCTACATTGAGAAGTTGTGCAATCAACCGCCAATTGAATGTATTCAAATGATCCAATAAATTTGTTCCATTGGCCATATGCAAACTATATAATTGCCTCTTCAGGTACAACTTATTAGTGAGAGGATTTTGTCATATACAATTTCTCCAACTTTGTCCACAAGCCAATGGTGGTTTCCTCATTGAGTATGTTGTACATCACTTCATCTGCCAAGTATAACTAAATCATGTTCAATGCTTTCAGATCTAATTCAGCCCACTCATCACTTCTCATCTTCTCTGCCTTCTCCTTTCCAAGGAGAGCTTTGTGAAGACCTTGTTGTACCAGAACTACCTTCACCCTTTTTTTCCACAACCCAAAATTCATCTTGTCGTCAAATTTTTCCACCTCAAAATTTATAGTCGACATCTTCGCCATCGTAAGTACTTCACAGATTTAATAACTTGACTCCGATACCATTTGTTGGTGTAGAAGCGTTGGATCACGTATCCCAAATCAACTCGCGAAGAAAAATGGATAACACACAAAATGACAAAGTAAACAAAAAAAAATCAAGCAAATGGGTATGGAGACACAAGAATTTACGTGGTTCAAAGAAAATCCTCCTACATCCATGGGAAGAGAACACACTCCAAAGAGAGATCTTTCATTAAAATTGTAGAAGAAGAAGAAGAAGGAGATTTAGATACAATATAACCACTCATTTTATATCTGACTTTGTGGTTACCAAGCACTAATAGCCACTTTCTGTAACTACTTTATAGTTACCATGAACTAATAGCCACTTTCTATTACTACTTTATGGTTACCATGAACTAATAGCCACTTTCTATAACTACTTTATGGTTACCATGCACTAATAGCATTAATAGCCACTTTCTGTAACTAATTTTATTTTGAGTTAATTCCAACATCTGATGTGAGAAAAACGCACACCTATTTAATGTTACCAGTGGTCATTAGAGATGGCCGGTGGTGGGCAAAGCACAACACCAGATGATACGATACCTACCTACCATTAATGAGATCCGTGGTTAGATGACTCGGTCTCTTGAGGTGCTTGGTGTCATTTATGCACATTGGATTTGCAACAACCGTTTATTTGATAATTAAACGGTAAGAGTACAGTTTTTTAATTAACTAAACAATAGTGGTATTTTAAGAAATTTATCCAAAAAATTAAAAGTAATATAAAAATATAAAATACATAGATTGTAAATACATAGTGATCGCTCAGACCATCAAAGTATAGAAGATACCAAATTGATACTACATGAACGCTTGCGATGAGCCCATAACTCATCGGTTACTTATGATGAGCTTATAACTCATCGAACGTATGTGATGAACATATGACTCACCACATGTTTGCGATAAATTTGTACCCGACACAAGTCAGGATAAACTTTAGCCAATGTAAAACCCATGGCGAGGTTTAGATGCACACGGTTATGCGATAAACCTTGGACGCATGTGGTTTTGCGATAACCTCGGGTACACGCAATTTTGAGATGAACTTTGGATGCACGCGGTTTTATGATGAACTTCGGACTATTATGGAACCACGGGTCACTGTGAATTGGAGTTAAATATCGGCTACACGTGCAACTTTAAGTTATGTGCGTGATAAGGCACCACGTAAGTTTAGTAAAGATGTGCCCACCAAACAGTGACGTCACCAACGCCACGTTGGTTAAGTAGGTCGTGAAAGGAAGTAGTACATGCGGATTATGAGAATCCTTGAACGAAAAGAAAGTTCGTCATTGAGAAATCTCATATGACACATGGCGAAACCCTAGCAGTGCTCCTTAATGTCCGACAACGAATCTAATACTCACTTTCCTAGTGGAAATCAAACATTTTTGACTCTTTCCTTTCGGGACCTCTGGATCCCTCCTTATAAATGGGGATCCTCCTCATAACGAAATCATTCACTCAATCATTTTATCCTGCCACATTATCACTTCCATTGACCGTAGCCTTCAAACCTACTTCTTGCCTCGGGTCTTCCTTCGTCTTTCAAGAAGACCGCTCTCCCATAGTCTAACCACTGCATTTACACACATAAGAAAACTAATAAAATAATAACTAATAATAAAATAAAATTGATTAACTAAAACTGAGCCTACAAAGCACCATAACCAACACTGGGGTTATATTATCCTGTGGCATAGTTGAGGCTACAAAAAACCTGTAGCCAACATTTTGAATATGATAAAAACCATACTACAATATGATATGATGGGATTCAAACCACACCTCACCACAACTGAACGGTTGAATAAAATGTGAAGTAGTTTAAAACCCAATATAATTAAAACAAGCCACTTTGAGCGTTATGGTGACAAGCAAAGAGGTCTCAGTCGAGTGAGTAAAGCTTGATCGGAGAACTCGGACTGTTTCCTACCCTTTCAGCTAAATATTCAATGCAAGTGAATTAATTATTGTCGTCCATATCCATTTGGTTGTTGAAAGTCTTATTACATCAAAATCAATTTACATGGATGTATTTTCCTTGTATTTATAAAATCTAGCGACCTGATTGTGAATTTCTGGCTTATATCTAGTTATCCTCCCGTTGATCAATCAGGTCAATTGTGGTTTTATCACCTTCTTGGGCCATTGAAATTTTAACAAAATCCCAATCCTAATCCACAAAATTGCACTATTACTTTTGAATTCTGAGATATTAGCCTGAACTAATGTTGTTAAACCTAGATTAGATCATTGGAGCGGAAGGGTTGAAATCATAGTTTTTAAAAACAATTCGGAGACCAAACTGGTCAGGGGTCTGGTTACCGAGTCGAACGGATGGTTGGACCGTTCTGACAAAAAAATTAAAAATGGTCAAAACCATTTGAACGGTTCAAACGGTTAATCACCTGAGTCAGCGATTTATTAATCAAAATCAACGATTTTGGACGAATTTCCGGTTTTAGAGATAACCAAAACCGATCACCTGACTGATTCCTGATTTTTCCGGCTTGACCGTCCAGTCCAAACTTAAGTGCATAAAATAAAACATTAAACTTAGGCTTCACAAAAACTTTACTTTGAAAGCATTTTTTTGTTAGTGATTATATTTGAATTAGATTGAACGTGAATGCATTTTTGAAGAACACGTTGTCATTTTGCATCTTTCTTCCTCTCAAAATGTAGATTCTGCCACACCTTGAATTAGATGAAGTGACTGTGGTGGGCTAGGGCAATACATCTATGGCTAGATGATGTGTGACTTTGTAGATCGTGGTTGTCCACGGTAATAATAGCACCCAATCATCTCTCAATTTTCACATTAAAAAACCTAGATTCTAAACCCTTATAACTTTAAACCTTTAATTCTTCAAAGGGGTGTTCTTTTTTTTGGATTTGGAGAGAGAGGAAAGTTGGTTTAATGGGATTTTGGTTTCCATTGACCAAGAGTCCCATGTTCTTTTTTCAGCTTTATGTAGAGATTAGGGAAAGTTTATTTTCTTATGTATCACTTACCCAGGAAAGTGATACCCATCTCCTATGTGGGTAAATAACTTTCTCACATAGGGGAAAGTTGCCAACACTCGAATGGGACAAAAATGTCCCCTTTAATAATTGATTTCTATGGCCAAAATGGCCATTGCCTTATTTACCTGAGAAATAAAAGAACATGAATAAATGCACTTACCTGGGTAATTGCATTTACCTGGATAAATAACTTACCGAAAAGTGAACAAAGTCTAAATCCTAAAATTAATATATAAATTGCATTGTGTGGTTTGCATCTCGAGTTCGGATCAGATAGGCACACAAGATGAGCACATTGAGTAATTCAGGAAAATTTGTGAGATCTGCTCCATAAAATATTTCCACCCTACCCTTGACCTTGAAATGATTTAAACAAAATTCTGAGGCACCCGTCAGAATATATGTTATATGTTCTTACTGAATGTGCTCACAATGGTGTCACTACTGAATCTAGTTTCTACCAAACCAGGTAGGAGTCAAGTATTTTCCATTGTAATTGGCCACAGGGGAAATTTTGACTGTTCAAAAAATACAGCCTCGGCTGTTTTGAAGTTCCGTATAGGGTAAGGTAGGAAGCCTCAAAACATGTAAGCTCAATTTGGAAGGAGTAGAAATGCAAATATATAGAGTGCAAAACTTTATATTTTGTATTATTCTGTATGTATTTGTATTCCTTCCAAACTAAGCCCTAGGCAAAAACGTTGCACACACTTTGAAAGCAATACCATGCAATTGCATATTAAAATCATTTTGTTTTTGTTTATTATGCAATTTCAATTACATATTATGAAACTCCCCATCCCCATCCCCATCCCCATGGAGATCTCAATTGTCCGTGATTTTTTATAATGTCAACTATTCTGTTTTTGTTTTTTTTTTATTTGAAAATTAAAAGTAAATTAGTTAAAATATACAAATTTATTAAAAATGATTCAAATATATTCAATCATATTAATTCAATCACATTCTTAAAAATGTTAATATACATACATACATATATATAGGCATGCATGTACATATATGTTAGCAGGATCCCCATGGGGTGGAGATCGGAGTCCCCACAGGGCAGAGAGTGCTCTTCCCGTTCCCACCAACAGGGATGAAACTTTCTCCATCCTCGTATCCATGGAGGAAAAATAATCCCCATCCCTGCCCCATTCGAAACGGGTCCCCACAGGGATTGGGGAAATAGGGAAAATTGCCATCCCAATATGCATAGAATTTTGACTTGTAGGATATCCAAGCTCTTCAAAGCAGCCCATATTGTTTCTTCTAAGCAGTCAAACTTTGCCTCTTGGACTTCCTATTTCTCTAAGAAGCTTATGTTTGGTTTTACAGAAAATAAGAGAGAAACAAAAATTCGAGGAAGAATTCCTAACAAATTTTGTGAAATTCCTTATGAATTTTCCTAAAAATTCCTTAATTTTTTATCTTCCACTTTTTATGTATTCCCTTTCCCGTACCTTTTTCTAATGTATTTTGAGCTGCTGTCAAGAATGCTCTCCGAAGTCCTCTCCTGGTAGTTGGTATTAATGTCAAAGGTTTCAAAGTGGACAACTCTAGTCTTCAGATGAATATTTGTTGTTTGCAGACAATCTGCTCATTTTTGGTGTTGATGACCTTGATGAGGTTCAGTGTTAGAAAGATTTTGCTCCTGGTCGGGCCAACAAGTTAACTTTGAGAAGTTTGCCATTTATTTTAGTAAACATACTAGTATACGACAGGTTCAAAATATCAATATGCTCAATATGCTGTAGAAGGGTATCGCACTGTATCGGTAATTTTTTTTAAGTTTTATTTATTTTTTTTAAAACCGGTTCAGAAAGATCGATTTAAGGCTCGACTATCCTCTAAATCAGTGCCTGACCCGATAAAATCCCTGAAGGGGTGTATTGAAAAGCCATTGACACGACGTATGGATACTTTGAACCTTAACATATAACCTCTTTGGTGAGAAACTCAATTATTCATACCTTGGAGGCCCGCTTCTTGACGCCTCGAGGATATTTTCGTGTTGAAAGTTCGTAGTAGAGAATGTTAGATCCAAACTTAAAGGATGGAAGTCTGGGTTTTATCTCATGCTGGAAAGTGCCCCCTCATTAATTAAGACCACTCTTTCTTCCATCCCTCTTTATCACATGGCGGGTTTCAACATTCCTACCTCTATTTGTAAAGAGCTGAACTCAATCTATAGATAGAGATTTTTGGCGGCGATGGACCCAAAATAAAATAAAATAAACCTTTATCTTAAAGGGTCGAACAGTTTTCTCCGTCCTTTGGACAAAGGTGGTTTGGGTTTAAGATCTCCTAGTCTCATGAACAAAGTCCGTTTAAAATTGGCCCGGAGGTTCATCCGAGAAGAAATTTCTTTATGGGCCCGGCTGTTGATGAATGCCAAGAATACGTGAAAAAGTTCTTTTTGATGCTTAAAGAAGAAACCTGGTGATTCTCCTCTTTGGTCAAGTTTACTGAACTACTGGACATACCTCTTAGCTAGGTGTAAATGGATTATCTAAAATGGTTGGAACCAAGGTTATCGAGTGATACGTCATTAGGGCGTATCAGCCTGTATTGATCCTTTTTCTCTTTTAAGTTTTATTTTTTTTTTCAAAATCAGTTCAAAGGGATTGATTTAAGTCTTGGCTACCCTCTGAACCAGGCCCTCACCCGATACAATGTAAGGGCATATCCGAAAGGGGCCCATACGATATGTATATATAGCGATTTTTTGAACCTTGGTTGGAACACCCATGTATTAAATGATCATTGGATCAATTGCAAATTGATAAAAAAATCAGCTTCTTGGTCACAACCCTATAATAAGGTGGCCATGCTTCTTGATAATTCAAGATTTTGGAATTGCAATCTCATCAACTCAGCTTTCGATAGTGATATTGCTCGTGAAATTTTGGAAACTAAGGCTATGTTTGGTTTGAAAGAAAAGGTAGGGAAACCTATACAAGGTTTGTAAAGTATTCCCTACCTTTCCCTGTCTTTTCCTTCAAACAAAATACAGCCTAAAATTCCAGATATTTTCTCATGATTATAATAAAATTATTTGGTCACTAACTCGTCGAGGCCAATACACATGAAACTCAGGCTATAAACTATTAAATCACCCGAAGGTTATGTTTTGGAGCATATTTGCTGTAAGATCGAATTAACTGAATGCAATGACTATACCAGGCAGTGGAACAAATGATAATATCACAACACTGGTCATAAAATACGCAAGGCCCACAACCATTCCATCTCTCACTTATCATTTATGACTACCATGGGGTATTATCACTGGTTCCACAGTCGGTCATACAGCCATTTGCAATCAGCTAATCTGCATTTGTCCATACTCTTAGATTAGCTGTATTGGATGGTTGTGTTAGTTATAATTTAACCAATAATAATGCCCAATATCAGTCACCACATAGGGTGAAGGATTGGATTGGTTGTGTGGCATACAAATTTGATGGATAATAAGGGGGTTATTATTATTTGTTTCATAGTCTATTATAGGAATTCGGACACTTCAGCTGTTTAGCAGGCTGTAAAACCAATGATGAAGTTCTACACAAATAATAAATTCATGACCCCATTATAGAAGATGCAGGCCCCAAGTAAAGCCTATTGAATAGTTAAAGCATTCAGCTAAACCTTGCTCCAGCATACATGTTTTTTGTTATAGACCCCTCCCCCCCACAACTCCTTTGGATGTCTTAGTAGCAGATACACAAATGAAGCTCGTGATTTGTGAAAACCAATGTAAATACGTTACAATCCATACTCTTTATCATTCTTTCTTATTGGGAAAATCTATGATATCGAAAAGACATGGTATTAAAAGAGCTTTCATCAATCAAAGCACCCCTGCGAATTTTGATGAAAACCACCTATAGATTGATTGGCTGTAAGTTTTTTCAGAAATTATATCCTTTTGGTA
Source organism: Nelumbo nucifera (assembly GCF_055504915.1). Lineage (NCBI taxonomy): Eukaryota > Viridiplantae > Streptophyta > Magnoliopsida > Proteales > Nelumbonaceae > Nelumbo > Nelumbo nucifera. The sequence goes on from NC_142649.1 coordinate 62,979,791, forward strand.
TCATAGCCGAATCCTTATTCGTTTCATGGTCTATTATACACGTTTTCTGTTATAGACCCCCCCCCCCCCCCCCTAACTCCAACTTTCCGGTGAATTGACGGATTACCAAGATAGAAAGAATTAAGAAGAAGAGGAGAAAGAAAAAAAAGTTAAGAACAATGAATTGCACAATTATATTTGAGCTTCTTGATGGCTTATACACATGACCTACCAATTGAATGATTTTGAAACGTTAGAAAAATGCACCACCCTCTTCTTCTTTTTATGGGGCAAAGCAAAGTCTGCTTTAGGCATTAATTAGGTGCTCTATGTTCCATTAAGGGATGTGAAACGCCTCCTAACAAAGTTGGTAATTAGGATTAAATCAATACATGGCGGTCGGTCCATGAATTTGAGATTTAACTCACCCACCCACTTTTCTTAACACCGAGCTTCCGTCTCCTTGTGGGAGCTCCAACAGACACCCATCACAACTTTTAATTTCCTCGTGCACCACGACCACGTCCACTTACAAGAAAGCTTTTCCTAGGTTTCCAAGGCTACGAGTTGGTCAAGCTTGGAGTTCCCATCATGTATGAATCAAACACCACGCATCAGGTATATTTTATGATGGGGCCCACAAAAAGAAGGTTCGGATAGAGGGTTATATGCAATACAATATTAATTAATATCATAGTCTGATGAGTAGAGGATCGGTCAGAATCAGATCCTCAGCCATTTGGTTTGGTGGTGGTGGGTATCCAATGAATTGTACTAATTAAAAATTCCGAAAAAATTGACAATCAAACACTTCAATTGCGCTCCTAACCTTTGATTTGAATCCTGTGAATGGTTTTTATCTTGTGAAAATGAAAAAAAAAAAAAGTTTAAAAGGTGTTAACCCAGTACCTACCGTTAACCATATATTAATCAGCCATTAAGTATCATTTCAAAACGATATAAATGTCTTTCAAGTGTCATCTAATTTTCTTTATCAATCACTCAAATAAACATTGACATAAAAATAACAATCCCAAATCCTTGCTTTTTCTATTCAAGAAAGTTGGAGTTACGTGGACATTTTAGATTCCAACTTTTTTGAATAAAAGAGGCAAAGATTTGGGATTGCTAATTTTTTTATCAAAGTTTGAATGGTTGATAAAGAAAATTAGATGACACTCGAAGGGCATTTGTGTCTTTTTTCAAATGCCACATAACTGCTGGTTAACGGATGGGTTAATGGTAGGTACTAGATTGACATATTTTGAAAGTTCAAATACTGAATTGTTGCATTTTAAAGTTCGATGACCAAAGTGGCACTAGGCCCAAAGTATGGAAATTTCTCCAAAAAAATATTAGAAAATGCAGGCACATGCACAATTAAAGATTAGAATATCGATACATCTAGGGGTGTCAATTGGACTGGATTTGGTCCAATCCGATCCAGTCCAATGTGAGTCCATTATAAATGGATCGGGTCCAATCCAATCCAATAAATGTTTTGGATCAATGTGGACCATCCAATCTGTTCAAATTCATTTAGATTTAGATTGGTTTCAACCCAAACCCGGTCCATTGACACTGACACATATATGCTTATCTTGTATCAGTGGATCAGATATTGGCTTAATCCAATCCAATCCAGTATAAATTTGTTATGGATGGATCAAGTCCAATCCAATCTAATAAACATTTTGGGCCGGATTAATCCAATCCAATATGTTTTGTCGGTCCGTCCAATCCGTCTAAATTGATTTTGGACTGGACGGGGTCTAATTCCAAAACCGGTCCATTGACACCCTTAACAACATCAGGATATATTCAATATGTTCGAAACATATTGATATACAAACATTTTAAAAACTTTTTAAAAGTCGCAGATCTCTTCTAGGATCCTCTCATTATTATAAAATTAAAAAACATCAACTATATCGACATATACATATATCAGTGTGTATAGTGTATAGATATTTTAAACTTTGCATACAAAATTACACAAACACAACCTAGGTTCTATTATAATTGTAATTTACAAGATTTTTAATTTAATAGAAATAGAAATAAAATTGCACACAGTGGTCTGTTCCAACTAAAGAAAGAGGGTAAGAGCCAAATTTAGCAAGATGTACTGGGATCCCATTCCACTCACACTCCCTGGAGAGTCCTTCCAGTCACGATTGCCATCGTGAAGTCTGAAGCAACTACATATATGGGTAGAGGGCATGACCGGACCCGGGGCCCGGCATGTTTTGAAATATGGCCCGACAATTTTTGTACTGGAATCCCCTCCAGTTAATCATGTTTGCGCTCATGCATTTGTATAATTGTACTATCCATCCACGTGTCCAAATCCCATTGGCCATTGCTTCAAATTCAACCAAGTGGGACCTCAGTTGGTAGCCAGTACAGAGTACTCCTCCCGCCCTCACCCTAATTAAGAATAAGAACCATGGTCTCAGGGAGGTTTGGAAACAGCTAGGGCCGGTCATTTAATGGTTATCATTCAATAGTCAATACAGATGACCCTGGCTGCCCAATGCAGTCCAATCGTGCACGGTGCACCCCAAAATGTCAATGCATAATACACGTGTCATACGAGTGGGGACACCGGACACACACAGAGGGAGAGAGGAGCACCTGTCCACTTAGGACTATGGAAGATGGATGCATGGCGTGTTGGTTTCCATCCAAACAAGCTATATATACAAATCAGTCGGCTAATGGTAGCTTATTAGACGATGGAGTGGAGATTCATTCCATTTCCATCATCCAATTCTAAGGACAAGAGATGTCTTATTAGCCACGTGGCCGACAGTAAGATCAGGAGCTCTCTAGGAACAAGAATATACCTACATAGTGGGGGGAACAATCATGGAGATGCACAGAACATCTTTCTACTCCTTCCCCACCTTTAAGAGGTAGAACCCACTTTGCTTTCTTTTCAATTTCAATCAATACTATTACGCACCAAACCCAACATAAACCTCTAACCCTCTCTCTCTCAACTCTTTTTCTCTTTTCTCTTTTCTGTTCTATTCAAGCAGCTTATCATCATGTGTGCACCATGTAATGGTTACATTACTATGTTGACTACACCAACCAAACCACCTCTATTATTCAAACATCATGTCCTCTGGGCTTCCTTTTTCATTAGCTTCCGTATTTTATTAATGGTGAATAGAAGTAGGACAGAAACCCATGAACCCCTCCTCCCCCTACTTTCAGTCCTTTGAGCCATCTCTCTCTCTCTCTCTCTCTCTCTCTCTCTATTTGATAGGTAAAATTATCTCCTCCGGATCCCCCCTCTCTCTAATTTCTCCGTTTCATTCTCTACAAAGATGTCTTGCGTTATTTATATGCATGTCTATGTATAGATGTATCATTTGGATTTGTTTTTCCGATCGTCAGGCTTTGAAGCGAAGCTTGAGCAATTTTCGTAGCCGAGTTCTAAGCACAACTTACAGGCTTACAGCGGCAGAGGTCGATCAGGTTCAAGTGAGATTCAGCGGAGTTTTGTGATATTTTCTGGTATTCATTTTTGTTTCCTTCTTAAAAACTACTCTGCCAATGTTCCCCGTGGCATTATCGAGCATGCTAATTAACAGCTTATTATTTATATTCATCTTCTTTGGCTCCTCAGTTCCGTCACCCAACCAGTACAGAGAGGGTTGGTACTTGGTGGTGGTGTTTTATTTATTCCAGTATATATGAATTGATTGACGGAAACTTGCTTCAAATGGGTCTTTCTTTATTGTCCGTATTTCGTATTTCCTGCTACTAGTTAAAAAAAAAAAAGGAAAAGAAAAAACTCAGATACCCATGATTTTCACAACTAGGGGTGGAGATCATAGTAGGAGATTACTCTCTAATTGAGTAACTCTCCATAAAAGAACCCTAACGTGTTTATCATTCATTGGGTTGAAGCTAAAGTCAGTTTACAATCTCATTTTGGTGTTTGAATTTTGGAGGCAAATAATGTTACAGATGGTAGACTTGTCATGGTTTTCTTTCTTCCCCATCATGAAATCATCGCTCTCACCCACGAATGAATGCGCTTTATCTTTTTTGTTACAAAAGAAGAGATTCTCAAACCTTTGTCAAAAGAAGATCTGGATAACCTTTAATAAAGGTACTCATTAATGTCATATATAATCCTGTTAAAAAATTTTGAATAAAAAATGAACCTCACCAATCACCACATAGTCGAAAGAAAAGAAAATTCCAGTGGATAGGAACAATAAATAAATAAAGTAAACACGTTTTAGGAGTTTATTGGGGTTGCTGGATTCATTAATAAGCACGAAAAAAAGGTAGCAAATTAATGGTCCCTCTGTAGTCTTCTGTTAGGGTCGATCCTGTAACATCTAGTGATAACGTAAAGATTGCGTTGGAGCCGGCCATGATCGATGCAAACTTGACGTTTGCCCACTTTGAAAAACATGGGCGTCTCGATCGGCGTCTCTCCTCCTATACTCTTCTCAGATCAGAGCCCAATCTATAAACTGTGCCATGAACCCACCGTGGCTCCTTTTATCACCACCAGTGTGTAGAGCACGCAGCACCACTTGTGGCCTCAATGAATAAATGACGACGAATTAAGATTTAGACACTATGCTGCAGCACATAGTGTCCAAAAAGAAAGTGACAGAGAGCATAATCTGGCCTTCAAATTGCCTGAGATTTTATGGGATGTCACTCATTCTCTCATAGAATATATGCATGGAAAATAGAGAGGTCCCCCATTAGGTGTAAACAGGTGAGACAAAACCGATTGTTTTTCCTGTTAAAGTCTATGTATACTGGTAAAAGTTTGTGGCCTTTGATAGGCTCTACTCAGGAGTCAGGACCAAAACTTGTCTATTATGGCCTTGTTGATACGTGTGGCGAGACCACTGATTCGACTAATCGACTCAACAAACAGACGTAAAGATGGAAGTTCAGCCAAGATTATATTGTAGTGGTTTATCTCTTCATTTTATATTGTGAAATTTAAGCTTATAGCTACAATCAAAAGCCATGCATACTGAAAAGCTTTGGTTCATTAGTTGTGGGTGTAGTACTGACTACTGAGCCTGTTTCCTCTTCTCCCACGCCCTTACCCAACCCTTCCCAACATCAACCGCCCCAAAGAAAAGCTAGCTCTCTTCTGTCTCATAGGGATCAGGCCTTGTTACAGTAGTGGGCAGCAAATTATGGGAATCTTTGTTGGACCAGAGGTATGTAATACAGTACTACTTCCTAAGTTGCATGCGTTGGTGAATGGCAGGTGCATGTGTGCTACTGAACTTATCAATACCACCGCTAGCCAAGGACTACGGCATTCTATAGCTCAACCTCTTTCATTTTCGAATTTCCATCCCTGTTTCTCCTTTCTTCTTCTTTTTCTCCTTCCATCAACATATTTTTTGGCCTTTTATGCCTTTGTTTGGGACATATAATCAATTCCTTCAAGAAAACATGTTCATACCAATGCTGAAGCTTTTGGTTATTTATTTCTTTCTTAGTGGCAATTGTTATCATCTCATTAGATAGATGGTTCTACCAATTTTTAGTTTATATTCTCATATGCTATGCTCTACTAATGACTGTATCTATGTGGAGTAATTGATGCAAGTAAAAGGCTACCTCTAAAAGAGACAAGTGGATTCAAGTGGCTTTTGAGTTGAGGATTACTTACAATTTGATAGAAAGCATGAGCTCTTGATATATAGAATACAATGAAAGACAGAATTCATATACTCCTATCTATAAAAAAAAATACACCTTAGGTCTAATTTTTGTAAATTTTATATGGAGGAAAAGTGATAAATTACTTGGATAGTTGGATTATAAAAGAGTAGTTAGTCTTTACTCTATAGCATTGACATGCTTACTCGGTGCAATGGTAAAATCTTGGGCTGGCAAGTGTGAGAACATGGTTTCCAATATGAGAGTGGCCACTTTGAGTTCAGATTTGATCGTCACAGAATCTTCCTCACACCGTCCCCACAGCCTTTTGCAGCATGCGTTAGGAACATCTCCATATTTGTAGGTTTTTATTTATGGCGAGATATTCCTAATACACAACTGCAAGGGGCTGTGAGGACGGTTTTGTGATGATCAAATCCGATTTTAGCCACTTTGTGCAAAAAAAATGCCAAAAGTTAGGACTGTATCTAGTCTACTCTCAAGACCCAGAAAAGACCCACATTGGGTAATGGCCATTTTAGGGTTGCTAATTACATCTCACAATCAAAATGTACGGCACAATTTCACAATTGTAGGTTTGCATTACTGTCTATACATGGTGATAGCAATATTTTTTATGAATTAATGTTTTTCTCTAATTCAATGTTCTGTTAGTGGTTTCTTTAGTTGTTTCCGTGAAAATGAATGGAATGTTTCTTTAGGTTTCCTTCAAAGTAATGTCTATGGCAGGCAAGGAACATGGATTAATTTTATAAAGTCCGCACTACTCAGGAGCATATCATATGAGTTTAATTAGAAGCCAAAACAAAGATGAAGTTTATGAAACTAGGGACTAGGCCCGATACTTTCTACACAGAAGAGGCTACCAGGTATGATGTTTTATAATCACCTTAGGCATTGCTGATCAGAGTCAATGTCACCCTTCTATCAAAAAACTAAGAAAGAAAATTAATGTCTGGAAGGAAATTTGTTTCAACCATGCAGATCTGTGTCTTCAGATGTGCCTAGTGACCTCATCATACAAATTAACAACATAAAATATCTGCTTCATAAGGTAAGTCCTACTTCAGTTACATTTCTCATGAAAATTTGATTGATGAAGAGCTTCATAAGGATCGGTCACCACTCAGCATCCTCAATAGACACATAGAAAAGAGAGAGAATAGCCCAAAACTTGCTGGATTAACCTAGGAGATCTCCTGGGACAAAAACAATCCAATTTTATCATCATATGCATTTGGCATATTGCAGGCTAATTTGGAGCGCAAGTGGGGGAAGAATTGCATATGTTGAAGAAAGTTCCTTCAAATTAGATTGTTATGAAAACTGATTATGTCAGTGAATATACAAAATCTTCTGGTTGTCACCAAACAGCAATCTCTAGATCCCAATTACATCTGCAATATACCGATAGCAGGCAGGGTGGATCACTTCTTCCTGCAGTTTTACTAAGACTTCACTGCCCCGACCTAAATTGCCTAAACAGATACTAATTCGAAGTGATAAAGCACCAGGATCCACAAAAAAATCAATAAGAAATCATCATTGAAGGTATTATCATGGCAAAGCACATACAGGAACCAAGACCAAAAAAACATGGTGAAAATTTTAGCAGGTTATCCAAAAGCAATTGCAGTAAACACGTGGACAGGAAGAAATTAACTAGTGTTAAAGTTATGGAGTCTCTTAAACATTTGAAGACTCCAATACCTTAAGCCTACAAACGAACAAATAATCACCCATCCAGACCTAATCTCGTACTAATCCCAAGATCTAATCCTTTTCTTTTCCAAGTGAAAGGTGGTTGTGAGAATACCAGTGAAGAGTCCATGAGCACACGAAATGGAGAAAATAAACATCAGCAATCACATTTTCTTTTCTTAGTTTTCATAATAATTTCTTTACGACTCAAAATCAATTGGATGTTTCTTAATTTTTTATATTCTTAAATGTAGTTTCCACTTCTTCCAAAGTGCGGCCTCTTACAACGACTCTGTTCTGATGCTGGAAACCATAGTGAGATACCGGTAGTAGGACTCCATGATGCTCCTGGAGGAGAAGCAGCTTTTGAGCTTTGTGCAAAGTTCTGCTATGGAATTACCATTAGTCTCAGTGCTCACAACATTGTGCCCGCTTTGTGTGCTGCAAAGTTTCTTAGGATGAGTGAATCTGTTGAGAAGGGAAATTTTGTCATGAAACTTGAAACCTTCTTCAACTCGTGCATACTCGAAGGTTGGAAAGATTCGATTGTCACTCTACAAACCACAGCAGAGCTACCAGAGTGGTCTGAAAATCTTGGAATCGTCAGGCGGTGCATGGACTCAATTGTGGAGAGAATTCTCACACACCCATCCAAGGTTAGTTAGAAACTGAAAGTGATTAGTATTCTGAATTGCAACCAAAATACAGAGTAAAGGAGTAAAACAAGGCAAAATTTAAACATTCTCTCCCCCCCCCCAAGACTAATTACTTTTAATCTTTGTAGGTCACATGGTCCTTCACTTACACTAGGCCAGGATACACAGAAAAGCGCCACCATTCCGTCCCCAAGGATTGGTGGACAGAGGATATATCCAATCTCGACATAAACCTTTTTAGATGTATAATCACTGCCATCGGGTCAACAAAGATGCTACCACCGCAGCTGATTGGGGAAGCATTGCATGTTTATGCATGTAGATGGCTACCAGAAACAGCACAGCGCAGGATCACAGAGTGTTCAGTGTTTCCAACTGAACAAACCAAGGAGAAACATCAACAGGTTCTTGAGATCATTGTGAGTATGATTCCTAGTGACAGGGGATCAGTTTCTATTGGGTTCTTGTTGAGACTACTCAGCGAGGCAAACTTTCTTGGGGTGTCCCATTCGACTAAGGCTGAGCTCATAAAGAGAGCAGGCAGACAACTAGAGGAAACAACAGTGAGAGACTTGCTCTTTCCTTCACACTCTTCTACAGATCGACACTTTTATGATATTGACTTAGTGGGGGCAGTTCTAGAAAGTTTCCTGGTTCAATGGCGAAGACAGGCCTCCCCAGATGACAGCGAGTCTGTAAGAGTGATAAGGAAAGTGGCACAGCTTGTTGATTCATATCTCCAAGTTGTGGCGAGGGATGTCAACATGCCTTCGTTGAAGATAGTAACTCTTGCAGAATCCTTGCCAGGAATTGCCCGGACAGAACACGATGATCTTTACAAGGCAATCAACATCTATCTCAAGGTAAAGCATTTAGATTTGAAAGAAGATAAAAAAGAATGTTTTTGCTTAGGAATTCAAACTTGTTAAGGTGTCATGCCATGGATGCACAAGTAGTAGGCCTTGACATGGATGAGTTGTGGCATACAATCTGTCTTTGTTACAGAGAAATTGTTGCTTACACACATACACACGGAGGTAGTTCTGTGTCATTATTGTGTCCACCAATTATGCATTCTATCTAGCAATCTTGCAATGGACACGCAAGATATATAGGTTCAGTTTGGAAGGAGTACAAGTACAAATATGTGGAGTGCAAAAAAACATCATGTGCAAATTTGAATTGTGCAGCATATAATTAACCACTAAACTTGCCTTTATTGATGATGATAGGAGCACCCAGATTTAAGCAAAGCAGAGAAGAAGCGCCTTTGTCGAATCCTAGACTGCAAGAAATTATCTCCAGAGGTATGCGCACATGCCGTAAGGAATGAGCGTCTTCCTTTGAGAACAGTAGTACAAGTCCTTTTCTTCGATCAGGAGAGAGGTGCCAGGTCAAATACTCGCAAGCCCCCACAAAATGAGATCATTCATGGAGGTGGACATCAGATACCAGGTGCTGGAGGCGAGAGCTACAAAGGTGTAGAGAGTGCAGGGAAAGTTACAGTTCAAAATATATCTGAAAAAAAAGTGAAAACAGATGCAAAACAAGCAATGGAGTTGGAAAAAAGAGTAGTCAAGAAGGAAGTTGGACAGGATATTAAGGAGGAAGGAGTTTCTGGAAGCAAGATGGGGTCTAAGATAATAGAAAGGAAAAGCAAGTAACACCATAGCCATAGCCATAATAAAGGAGCCGACAGAGAAGATCTTCCGGCTGTGTATGTAATCTGCATCTCCTTTTGGAGATGCTAATCTGCCTCATAAGGAGCCGACAGATAAGACCTTATGAGGTGGCTACAAAGGTGTATGTAATCTGCCTCATAAGGATACATATCTTGCGGAGCTCGCTGCTGCCCATATTTCTTTTGTTCTCTGTAGCTTTCATAATGACCTTATCCAATCCATAGAAAACTAGCAACGCAGAAATAACTTGCAATCCGAGATTCAGTGTTAAATAAGGTTCATTACTGTAATTCACATTTAATTGTTTAATTGATTACTTGGCTTATCTATGATTGTTAGATCACTTTCTGATCTTTACTCTCTTCTCTTTCATGAATATGCCTGTCCATTACTGTATATTCACCTTTAGCTCTGTAATTCTAAGGACTGTTTAGACCCGGTCCTGCTACTGGAAACATCAACCGTGACGGGTGCTCTGCATGAAGCATCTATAATGGCAGCGGATTCCTTAACCCAAAACTGGGGAATCAAGAATCCCAACTTTTAAAATGCCAGGAAGAAAATCAAATTCAAATTTCAACAAGTTATCCAATTGTTGTTGCTTTTTCGCAGAGAGAGAGAGAGAGAGATTTCGGGCCCATGATATTAGTTCAGACTCTTCCGGTTACCTTTATCGTGAACTTCCTGGGCTTTGCTGCACATTTATACGGAAAAAGAAAAAACTGCCACTTTATTAACCTAAAAAGAATTGGTGGTAATGCTAGCTGAACCTCCACAGTCCACACACAAGCAAGCAGACAACCTAAGGTTAAGGTAGAAAACAAAGCAACCAAGAAGGTTGCAGTAATTTACAAAATCTGTACACTAACTAACAACTTTCTGTGACAAAAAGCTGTCATCATCCTCACGCAAAACATTAGCGTACAAGACACGTATTTAAAAATACGCCCTCCTCACCCACGTACACAACAGCCCCCTCTAGCCCTAGGACTGTATACAGACAGCTATGTACACACTAATCCAGATGAGATGAGTGCCATCGCATTCAGCAGTACCCCCCACCCAATACGAACCAGTGAGTCTCCGGTACTCGTCTACCAAATGCAAGAAGATGCTTCTTCTTCTTCTTCTTCTCCATGTTCTTCTTCTTGCATCAGAGGCGTTCTGCACAGAGGACACGTTATGTTCCAATAATCCAACCACTTCTCCAAACAAACCTTGTGGAAGAAATGACCACAGCACAGGTGATTTATCTCGGAATCCGGTTCAAACCGTGTCAAGCAGACAGAACACTCATGGTCAGAGCAATTATCGTCAAAAATGGAGCTGAAGCGAATGGCTGGAATCCGACACCGGAACTCCTCCATGAAAGTACTTGATGGTGTTACACGAAACTCAAAAGGCTCTGGTGGTGCCGTCTCAAAGGAATCTGATGGCGACGATAATAATGATAAACGGATTCCAACAATGTGAAGGATGGACCGGAGGATGCCTTTGAAAATTGAGATCGAGAGGGCTGTATTTACAAGGAGGACGCAGAGAACTCCTTCGGATGGTGCAGGGAGGCTTGATAGGCCCATCTTGAATGAAGACTGGAATTTGGGGATTGCAGGGTTTTTTATCTATTAATTAGTTTTCAGGGGAAATTGAGCAGAGCTAATGCAGAATTTGATGTTGGGCGCAATATGAAAATGGGAATGAACGTCAACAGCCAGCTGAAATTATAAAAAAAAGTTGCTAAAAATTATAATCTGCGATCAAACAGAGGACGAGAGCTCTACAACAACTTTCGAAGGACAGGGGCAGGAAATAGCGGTCTTTTTTCTGGTATTACTGTCAGGAACTTTAATTTCTCGATTGAAGTAGAAGGACGAGCTTCTATCCTCCAATATATTTATCTGGAAAAAGAGAAACATTCAAAGAGAAACAGAAAAACAAATCAGAATATTGCATGTCAACAGGAACATGAGGGAAGAAATGAAATGACTTAGAAGCAGAATTAGCGAATTGACAGTCAATGTAAAATCATTTCTACGATGAAAAGATATTAAATAAATTATGGTTGGAATTAAATGGAAAAGAGGAACGAAGGATCACAGCATACATTCAATTAGAAAAAATCCAAAAATTCAACGAAAAGGATCAAATTCGATTACCAAAGTAAGACATTCCACAAAGCCACTCAATTAAATTATAAGCCTCCAGAAACGCTAAGCAACCCATCCGTTGCTGAATCACAGTGAAGGAAAAACCAAATATATCCTCGACAGGTAAGAAACTCAGGAAAAAATATTACGACATCGTTAAAAACAAACCAGATGGATGGTGAAAAAACTCAACAGTCAAGACGGAGATAAACAGCTCAATCAAATTCCACAGAAGAGAAAACAAACCGGATGGATGCATCAAGAACATATCTGAAAAAACAAAAGATCGGCTGTTCAGGTTTTTTTTTAAAAAAAATCGAATAACATAAAGTGAATAATAGACTCGAGACATAAAATGAGCTCCTTACTATTCGTACAATAGAGAAAGATCTGACATCTTTCAACAGCTAAGAGGGAAAGCACAGTGGAGAGGGTTTAAAGAACCAAATCAGAAAGAAAATGAAGGGAGGGATATTAAATTTAAGAGACAGAGTAGACATTAACATCTATGGACTATACCGAGGAGGAAAAGAGATCGTCAACATAGATAGAGAAAAATGCACAAGAAGAAGAGGGAAAGGATAAGATCTATATTTTCCAACAAAAAAACTGCAAAAACAAAAACAAAAATCCTAACCAAGAAATTAAGATTGCCGTATCACAAGATCAGCCTTGAGAGAAAACTCAAGGTTTCTACATTAGAATAAATCAGAATGCACACAACAGAAGACACGAGGGTTTTCGGATACAGATCTACCGTTTGTCAAGAACAAAATGAATTGAACACTTGAAACGGAAACGGAAACGGAAAGAAGAAAAACATCACATACACTGAGGAATGAACAGAAAGAGAAACTTACATCGTGAGTTTTTTCAAGATCGAGCCTTGCGTCTGGAGTGAGATTTAATTTTTGCTTGTTTTCTCAGGTCCAGTTTTCTTCAAGTAATGGAAGTAAGAAAAAAGGAAAGAGGAAGTTGGAGATTCATCGGATCCGAGATGTGGATTGGACAGTCGAGGATGGGCTTTCTAATTCTCACCTATTATATAGAGGTTAGGAAAGAGGCCACCAACAACCGATTATGGGCAGTTTCTTCTGCACTTGACTCTTGTTCCTTAACCATGGTCAGGTCAGTTTCCAGCTTCTGGTTACTCTTTAACCATGGTTACTTTGTATCATAAGCTTGCTTTTAACCATACTTTCTTCATTCGTACTTGCCTATTGCTGGGCTGAGGCTGAGGCTGGAAACTATTCTCTTTCTTTTATGTTAAAAATAAAGTAAACTATTCTCTCCCTCTGTTTTGTCAATTGTGTTTATATATCAGCTACTCCTTTACTCTGTTAAGTGAAATAAGCCTTATGGTATTTTTTTAGGAAAATTCCTGTGATTACCATTAACTTTAAGGTTATGTTTGGTTTGAAGGAAAAGGTAGGATAACCAATATAAGATTTGTAAATGTCTATTTACCTTTTCTTTCCTTTCCCTATATTTTTCTTCAAACCAAACATAGCCTAAGACTGTTTTAAGTCAATTCCCCAACTTTAAAATGTATTTATGCAGTATTCCAACTTTCAGAATATATCTAGTAGGTTAGTTATTTGTATCACATGAGCCACTTAAAATTTTTGAAAATATCAAAACTACCCTTTGAAAGAAGATACTATTCATTGTCTTCTACCTTCAAACTAAACCAGTTCTTTCTCTGTTTCCTCCTAATTTCGCTACTTCACAGTTCTTTCTACCTTGAAACAAGAGGACACTGTTTAAAGATGGAACGACAACATAGTTTATTGGAATCAAGATTTAAATGGAAGGAGTTTTGTTCAAATTGGTTTATGTGGAAGTGGTAGATAAGGAAAATTAAATGATACTTGATGGGTAGTTTTGACATTTCCAAAATTAACTAACGAACAGTTAACAACAGGGACCTATTAGACACATTCTAAAAGTATGGGCACTACATAGACACGTTTTGAAGTTCGAGCACTGACTTGAGATTAGGGTACTAATCGGGAATTTTCCTTTTTTTTTTAATTCGGCCAAGCTGGTCCAATCCTAATCTAAGGGTGCTCATGAAAAACCGAGAAACCAAAAAATAGAACTGAAATAGGTAATTCAAATAAAAAAAATCGATTAATCCAACACATAGGTTTCGTTTTCGATTTGATTTCAGTTAATCTAGGAAAGAAAATTGTGATAACTAAATTGGTTAGTATGTATGTATGTATAACCAAACCGAAAAGCTAAACTTTGAAAAAAATGTACCCATGATTAATAAATTGTGGGCATTCCTAAGTTGAATTGCAATCCAAATTATACCCAAAGTGAAAGTGGACAATTTCCTATGCATATATCTTTTGTATAAAATGATCAATAAGTAATTTTAATATGCTTTCTATTTAAAGGTTATAAAGTGATATTCATTTAAATATAATGTCTTAATATAAATTTGTGAAGTGATAAGGTACCAACTAGCTTTCTAGTCTTGGACCTCATTTGGTGCGTTTTTTCATTCAGGTTGTCAACTATTTAGAAGCTCGATAGCCTGCTTTTTGGTCCTTTTTTTGTTTAGTTGGGAAAAGATTTAACTGTCAAAAGATGCTGCCTTGAAAAGACACGCGAAGCCCATTTTGGGCTATCTTTGGGAAGCTCTAAATGAAGTTTTTCGACTTTTTTCATTTTGTCTTCGCACGGAAAGACGTGACTTAACCAAATATTCTTTAGGCTACTAAGATCTTAATGCAAAATCTCACATCATCTTTTCTGTGTCAGGTCTACCAAAAGATCTTTTAAGAAATACTTGCCAAACGACACCTTGGTTATAGCAAAGACCTATGATTGAGTCTTGTCTTCATTCAAGTTGGGGGTACGTGTGTAAACAAATCAAATTTGAATAATCAAACAACATTTGGTTCAATTCAAATTCAACCAATTAATTATTTTAGGTAATTAATAAATATTTAATTTATATAAAGTATACAAATAGATGAATTATTTAAATAATTTACTTATTATTATATGTACGTCATATAAATATATAAGATTTAAATAATTAATTGAATTTGGATATTTATCTAATTGAATTAGATCATATCCGAATTCGATTCAATGATGTTGAATCTTGAATTCGAAATTGGATTTTTAAATGCCAATGACACCCCTAATTGGGGCAATATATGGTTTGAGGTGCGCTATTCGACTAACAAGCAAGCAATGTGGAAAAGAGTCCATAAGATAGGTTTACCAATTTTTTTAGGGTAAAATACAAAAACCTCCCCTTTAATTTCAATTTAACAAAAACCTCCCCTAAATTTTTGAAAAAGTCAACAAAAACCTCCCTTCCGTCATTAATCCCAACAGAAAATGTGTAAAGTTATAAAATTATCCCTAACTAAATCGTTAGGGCATTTTTTAAGCTTCTTGCATTGGATCCTTTGGAGTTATGGATCGACATCACTCATCCACATGTATGGTCTAAAACTAATACTTAGTGATATTGAAACAAAAAGATGAGGTATGGACAAAAGGAAGGTGGGAGAGATGGAGAGCGAGATTCGGAATTTGGACGAACACAGAGCGATCGATGAAAAAGTTGTAACACTACTAGTCTTTAGCAATAACATCATATTACATGCAAAATAAAGTTCAAAGAACTAAACTAACTAACAAAGGAAGAATCGACGCTCTCAGTTAAAGAAATTCAAATCCCAATTTTTCAGAAGCAAATCGTCCATCATCAAGTACGTATGCTAAAAGAATATATTGAACGAATTATCATCTTTTCAACATCATCAAGATCTCATCTCTAAAAAGAACATTGTAACAATCTTAGACTCAAAGAAGTTCTCTCCTCGAGGCGTACTCGTACTTGCAGATGTTATCTTTGTGTTTCTTGTAAACAAAACCTAAGAAGCTAATATACAAGCGCCAATGATGAATCTGATGGCTGTTCTGGCCTTGTTTTAATTTTCCAGCTGCAGCTGCATGAATGACTATAAAAAGGTGTTAATGAGTGGGTCATGAATCTTCTCCTCAACAAACCATCCCCTCTCCTAGTCCTAGTTAATCTTTGGCCTGTGGTTGGGATTTGGGCTCTCAACCACTCCTCTCTCATCGAAACACAGCATGGCTTCTTACGTCCTTATAGCTTTTCTAGCATTGTTGTTGTTCTTGTACTCGCACCTCCCACGGAGACGAGTGTGACTGGTTTTATCCTTAGTTTGATATATCTAACATGGGTGTAGCATGGTAATAATTTGCAGTGGCGTGGTTCTTAGTGCATGCAGGGTGTTGCCTTCCCAAGACCGGCCAACCTGAACTTGACTTCCTTGTGAAAGGCCTCCAACTGCCTTACTCTAATGACGGGAAAGCTTTTACATAATGCAATATGAGCCCATTCTATCTTGATGAGGTTGGTTTACACTTTACATATCACATGCTCTTGAAGTTCAAACTACGCTTATATATGATCTCATGACTGGATCATTAATGGAACTAATTAGCAAAGTTGATCTAGTTCGTTGTAGCCAGTAGCATCCTTTTCAAGGAATTTCTTACTAGATTGTACACATTTAAAGTTCTCACCATGATTATATTCTCCTGTTGATCCAATGTAGATCTCGGACTTGAAGAGCTTGTATAGCTACTGGCCTAGCATCAAATACCCAAGCAGTGACAGTTGCCACCAATGAAAAAATACATGGAAAACATATGGTGTTTGCTCTGACCTCAATGAGCACGACTATTTCAGCAAGGCATCGAATCTCCGAGCAAAGATGGACATGCTCTCAATATTTAAAAGAAGTGGTAATTAATTGAGCTCTTTTGTTTAGAATGATTTCTATAATCAGGATGCCAAATTATCCAAACCGGTCCTCTATTTCTTCAGTCCTAGAGGCTAGAGTTGATATGCCCAAAGTGAAGAGCAGTTCACATGTATACTATTAGTATTCCATAGTGCATACCGTGGTTTCCAAAAACGAGCCGGAGACCGAACCGGTCAGGGGTCTGGTTCCTAGGTTGAATGGTTCGACTTTTCAACCTGAACGGTCGACCCATTCTAACAAAAAATAAAAAAAAATAAAAAACAAAAAAACGGTCAAAATCATTCGAACGATTAACCGCCCGGGTCAGCGGTTTATTGACCAAAATCAATGATTTTGGGCAAATTTCTAGTTTTGGGGAAAACCGAAACCGATCACCTGATCGATTCTCGATTTTTTTTGGTCCGACCGTCCGGTCCGGTTCGATTTTGAAAACCATGGTCCATACTAATTAGTATCCTCAATTGGTTGTTTGTGTTCAAGAGAAATGACATCCGGTAAAGAAGCCAGGATAGAAGGTGCAAATGAGGGAGTCTTGTTGGCGGGGAAAAGAGGGAGCTGGATTTTTGGTGTTAGGCGTAAGAGCTGGGGAGATCTGAGGAGGATCTAGAGAAATAGTGAAATCAGTAAAAAGCAGTAGTAGAAGAACAAAGATAGAGAGCACACTAGTCTCTTGCCATGGTCTAGGGCCTTGGACCATGAAAAAATATGAAAGAGGATAAAGAGATCGAATGAGGATTTTGTTGAGTTTCAAATAGGGGTATTTCAATAAAAATGTATGTAAAATAATTTGCAAAAGGGTAAAATGGATATTTAAAAAACTAATGCTTCAGTTCAACGTTTTCCCTTTGGATTAGTGATGGAAGGGAGGTATTTGTATAATTTTTTAAAAGTTCAGGAAATGTATTTATTAAATTGAAATTAAAGAGGAGGTTTTAATGATTTTCAAAAACTTCAGGAGAGGTTTTGTATTTTACACTTTTATTTAACTTATCTTACACCATTAGTTCGGATATGGTTACTTTTTCCATTTTCTATAAACGAATAGAAAATATTATGTGTATGATGACGTTACTTATACACAAATATAGGAGGCAGGAAGGCCCATAAAACTTTATGGGCCCATAAAGTCCAAGAAGAAAGAAAAAAGAGAAGCTAATTTTAGGTGTTAACATGAAATTTTCTGTATCGTATACACACAATTTTGCCGCAAAATGGCAAACGGCCATTGATATTTGGTATAATGGAATGAAATAAGCAAAGACTAGCAGCAGAGAGATGGTCGCTTTCATATAGGGTATCTTAACTTCTACTAGCTAGACATGGAGGTAGGATGGAGGGAGTGACGGGATCTGCTCCTCACAAATGGGCGCCTCACAGCACAGGAGATGTTCCCAATGCGTGTGAGGCGCCTCAAGTGTGAAGAGCAGATCCGGTCTCTCTCAGCAGTTATTCTTAAATACGAAAGAAAGACAATTCGTGAAAGAAAGAAAGAATACCGGTCTCTCTCAGCAGTTATTCTTAAATACGAAAGAAAGACAATTCGTGAAAGAAAGAAAGAATAAACGACACATGTGCTGCAGGACCCAATGACAGGTGAGAAAGCAAGGCGACAAAGCCACTGATTTCGCCATGACCAACAGCAACAGCTAGAGAGGAAGCCGAGGCGTGCTGCGTGCAGGCGGCCGGGGGCCTTCTCCACGCTTCCCTCCATGAGACCGGATCTGCTCCTCACACTTGGCGCCCATTTGTGAGGAGCAGATCCCGTCACCTGTTGAGATGTCAACGTGTCTGGCTGATTCCGTGTCTTTATATTTTCTATCGTCTCTCTGTGAGTACACACGTCGCCCCTCTTTCTTTCTTTCTTTCTTTCTCTATGCGTATGCAGCCAAAGCTAATGCATGGCGGGCATTCGTACGTGCAGAAAACAACGATGATATTATTGGGGACGATGAATTATATATGTCAGTGAGCTTGATGCTTCGAAGTCGAGAATACTCAATATCTGTTACGTGTCGCTGTGTAGAGGGGGGTAAAGGGGAGGGGCATTGATGAGGTCCGTCCGGCCTACTAGTTGTTTGATAAAATGTCAGAGTTGAGGTGAGGGCCTCCAAACTCCAACGGCCTGCATCATGTCCATGTGGCTAGCAGTCGCAAAGCATTGTAAAGTGTTTGTTCCATATATATATGTTTATGCTCAATAAGATGGCACATGGAACTCATGTCCCCATCACTTTGGGTGACATCTTCTTTCGTGGAGCCTGCGGGCTGAAGGCTGTCACATCCATTAGATTCTTTCTCAAATGTGTTTATTCCACGTACAAGAAGATAATGTTTTATTTCCCTAATCCCATCGTGTTTATTTTGAGCTTAGCTAGCTTTTTCTTCTTTTCTTTTTTATATAGGATCATTGATTATTCTCAACTCAACAATTAATAATAAAAGGAAATTATTAAAGAAAATATAATAAAACTATGAACCATGGTGGGTAATGGGTTGTTGAATGTTGGTACAGAACCGATAACTCTAGAGAAAGGACTATAATATGAGACAATAAGTAATTAAGTGGTACATGATAAAGTTTTTGTCTAGGTCCAATGACCCCAACAGAGTTTGCAAAGGCCTGTTGCAGTCAATGGACCACCACTACTTTCATTGCCCTCTCAATGTGACAAAGAGAGAAAGAGGGGATTAATTGCACAGAGCAATGTGTAATAAATTAACAATTGGATCCCTTGTCATGTATGTGCACTGACTTAATTAAGCAAAACATTTTTTTTTCTCTTGTCCTTTTAAGTTTTGATGATATACTCTTAGCATATGATAAATACCTTAATTAATTAATGAATTCCCATATTATTAACTTCAAATCTTAATTTTCCATGTTATTGCCCAAAAGTTTTGGGACATGCATGCATATCGTAGATCTTTATGTTGGATCGATGTAGTTAAATGCCTACAGATTAAATGAAGTTACTAAATTAATAACATGAATGCCTACGATGATTTTATAAATGGACATATATCTATAATGAGATCGGAATCGCATAGACATGCGATGAATTCATAACCTGAAATGAGTTACGATGAGCTCAAAATCTATATGAACTTGCGATGAACTTAAAGTCATTGCACAACTGTTATGGGCGCAAGCTCATTGCATGTTAGAAACTAGTAAAAGAAACATATGCATCACTAATAATGTACGTAACGGGATGCCTCGCAAGTTTAAAGATGACGCGCAAGATTAGTGATGTTATCCACGCCATGTCGGTTTAAAAGGGTCACGAAAAAAAATAGTACATATATATTATGAGAATCTTTAGACGAAAAAAAAATTCATCATTGATATATCTCATAAAACACGTAACAAAACCCGAAGAGTATTATCTGACAACTGACACCAAATCCAAAATTCCCTTCCCTAATAAAAATTAAACACTTTTGATTTACTAACTAAAATATTAATCATGCATTTATCATCATGGTTCAAAAACTTTTGCTTCACACTTCAATGTCTGCAGGCGACAAGCTGAGGCCAACCCGTCTTTCGCATAGTTCATCAATGAGACATCTGAATCAATATTATACTTTTCTTGACGTTACAAAATATTGGGGAAGAAACAAAATCTTTAAAGAATCTGACCGTTGAAAAGGTATATCAATCAATCCTGCCAATTGTTAATAACGTATCAACGTCTAATACTATGGAATTCTTTTAATTTTATGACAGTTTGTTTGATACCAGATAGATCCATATCTACGGGGATTCTTGTCTATTTGAATTTTGAATTGACCAATGTCCAAGAGCGTCTGATATCTTTTTTTTTGCAGGGTTCAAGAGATCACTACGCACCCAGCTCAACCTAGAGAGAATCTTTTAGGCAGTGTTTGTAAAGAGACAGAGAGAGAGAGAGAAGCGGTGGTGGGGTGGGGACGGATTATTGAATACAGAATACAGAATCCTCCCAGGTACGTTGAATGCTGAATCAGAAGCGCCATGAATGATATCATATGTTGTTCACATGGGCACCATCTCCTACTGTACAGGTGTCAAACTGCAGTTCGAAGACTCTAGACATCACACGTGTCCACATGGTCCTCTGGTACGTACGTAGGTCACATTCGTTCGTAGCTCTTCAATAACTACCCATTGCCCAATTCACACGTTAACCGCCTGTCATCTATTGCAGCATCAACAAAGGCATTGACATAATAACACATGTACCGGTTTACCCAGCACTTTCTTTGCGTAACGACACCACGCCCACGCGTTGTACTGTTGTAGTTCTCTTCTGCTCAGATAACTCGTAACTCGTTGCCTTTTTACCTTTGGAAGTTGGAACCCAATAATTTTCGTCTCTCGTTGAATCCTACTATCCTTCCTGATTGCATAGTTTTTATGGGTGAGCATGAATCGGTTTGGTTTAGTTTTATGACAAAATTTTGAAATCAGGACCTATCTTGTGAAGGTCAGTTCCGGGGTTTATTTATTGAATCTGTTCCTTTTCATGCTCTACTTTAAGAAAAAGAAATGAAACGTATCCTTTAAAATTTTGATTTTCAATAATAATAATAATATATAGTTTAAAACTTATATTACCTTTATTAATTAAATTGAGTAATTTAATATATAGATTATCATAATATATTAATATACGGCTGATAATTTGTTATTATGATTTAAATTTTGTAAATATTATTTTTTATATACATATAAATATTAAAATGAAAACAAATGATCAAATAACTTAAGTAACTCAATGGTCAAGTGAGACCATGGCTTTTGTAACTATGAATGCTTGGGCTCAAATCCTTAAAAATATTTTGGGGTTTATTTAAAGGTAAATTCAGTTCCATCAAGGTCGGTTCGGGTAGGGTAAACCCCTAGACTCTGGAACTGACCTTGGTGGGGTCGGTTCCAAGAAATTGGAACCAAACGCTACCCTATAACAAATCGAGTAGGGTCAGTTCATCAAGGTCGATTTCATTCGATTCTAGGTAAAACCTACCCACTTGCTTACCCCTAATGGTTTCCTTGGATAGTTGTTCCTTACTAGTATCTCATGAGATAAATTGGTCAATTGGTTAATTGTTTTTTATCAAAAGAAAAAGGTAATTGCAAGGATTTAAATATCGATACAATACATCTGATACGGGGCATGTCACATCAGTATCGGCCAGAGGGGATACAGGATATGCTACAACTAAACCCATATCCCCTGAATCGCGCGTACCAGAGTGATACGCATTCGTATCAACCTGTATCGTGTTGTATTGACCGTTATGACCGATACACATTTATCAAAAGAAAAATGTGCTTAGTGTGATTCAAACACAAATCACCTAGCGTTAAAGCCTTAACTATGCACTTAATCCACTAGGCCACCTTTTATCTTATGAATTTTGATGAAATAAAATAACTTTTTTCTATTCTGGTGTCCACATGTAATGCAGAAAAATTACATTTGTGTTCAACAATTCCAACAAAATAAAAAAAATAATATTCAAAACTAATATTTTATAAACCAATAGAATAAATAATTTCTTAAGTCCACATTTATATCAAAAATTTGATTAATCTCAAGAATTTATACGGAAAAAAATATTAATAATAGAATAATTATTTTAGTACTTAATATTTATAAATTTGAACATGACATATATCTTAAAATTTTATAAATAATTAATTAATATTTTATTTTGAACTAAATAAAAGTATATATATTATTTATAAAAATAAAAATATTATTTACAAAAACCTCAAGAATATAATATAAATTGAATTTGTCAAATCCATTAATCTACATTTATATCAAAAATGATTTTTTTATCTCAAAATTTAGGGAAATAAAAATATTAATATTGGAATAATTATTTTAGCAGTTAAAAATTATGAATTTGCATATGATGTGTATCTTAGAAAATTTAATATATTTGATATATTTTAAGTTAATATTATATATTTTTATAATTTTTTAATTTATATTTTAATTACATTTTATAATAACATGTTTGTTGTTTACAAAATTAAAATTATTGTTAACTAAACATTTGAGAATTATATTTTTAGTTGACTTTCGGTTAATATTAAAAATTAAAAATAGTAAAATAGAAAATAATCAATATAATAATTCACATATAATAGTTGCATATGTTTTGTGCCTTGAAATTCAATAGAAAATAACATAATAATAGTTTTGTGCATGTATTAATTTTATATAATATGTTCCAGGATTCTTGATTGATACAATATCAATAAAATTTTATAATTTCTATGCATCCCATTATATTAGTTATAGTATATTTTTTCACATATACCTTTAGAATATACATTTTCTATGTATCTATACTCTAATTATGGCTATTTTGATCTTAAAAATAATGTTACTAATATGTTAATGGAATTTATATGCATTTTTTGGCGTATTCATATTTTTTGTCCGTATCCATGTGTTTACAAAGAGTATTTGATGAAGGGAAATTTGGCCCGACCTCGCAATCACCCGACACATGGCAAAAGCAAGCAACTCGGGGCAGCAGAGCGCCCAAAACGAGCACCGAACTCTCGGATTCCCTACTAGGAGCCCGAGCTCCCTGCTAAGAACCCGAGCTCCATACTAGGAGTCCGAACTCCCTACTAAGAACCTGAGCTCCCTACTAAGAACCCGAGCTCCCTGCAAGGAGCCCGAACTCTCGGGTCCTAAGCCTCACAAGGCCGTGACCCGAGCTGGCCCATGGCAGCTCGGAACACTCCCCAAACCGAACTCAAGACTCATCTCGCTCGCCACTCCAGCACTTCACTTCCGAAACACCAGACTGACCAAACGTACCTGACACCGAGGACGTCCATATCCAAGGGCGGCGCACCTGACTGATTTGGGATCTGACGCCTGATAGCCGCACTTCAAACGACCTCCTGCCACCGCCACCTGCCACCGTCGTCACCAGCCGCAGAGACGGCTCCGACAAAAGGAGCAGTGGCGGTTCTATCCGGCCAGAGGGGATGACATCCGAACTGGTAGGAGCTCAGAGATAATCATGCCCGATCTGACAGAAGCCTGGAAGAGAGTGCGCGAGGTGGTTATAAAAGGCTCCCTACCCCCAAAGAACGAGGTATGCTAACTTTGCGCTATCTGGCTTATCTTGCCTTTGAAGGATTCTAACTTGAGCTTCGGAGCCCTTATGCCGGGTTCTCCCCGGAGCTTCTTCACCCCCTCCGTTTCAAGTCCCCTGCCACTCAGTTCAGAGGCAAGATAGTTGACAGCTAAGACCGGCCGGATTGTGCATCATCAATTGGCGTCGTCTGTGGGAACGCTTCAAAAGGCCTCCCTCCAAACTCTCATACCCCTTTCTTCTTCTTTGAAAAACTCAACACTCATGGCCTCTTCCAGCAACGCCGGACGCGGCACGGAGACAAACACCACCGGGGAACAGCCTCAAGTTCTCGTGGTGTGCGTTGGGCAGTTCACCATCCCCCTCTCGGTGGACGGAATTCCCAATCTGAATACGCCACAAGCAGTGGCGCCTGTAAACCTTCCTGCCACAAACATCCCCTTTCCTCCCCCCATCGAGACTACCTTCGCTAAACCAACCGCCGTCCCCCTGGCAGCTAGCCAAAACCGGTTGGACGACCTGATGCAGTGCACGCGGGCAATGCAAGCCCAGATGCAACAGTTCCAGCAACACCAGCTTCACCAGCACCAAGTGTTGCACAACCTCTCCCAATATCACTATCAACAGCAATTCCCCCAACTGCCACCGAACCAACCATTACTTCCACCTCGCCACCCTGCTCCGAAGCCGGTCAAGGCCTCTCCGCAGGATGGGCGCCCCCACCAAGGAAAGGCCTCCAAGCCCCAGAACCCCCCTAACAGCCAGGCCTCGTCCCCAGGCCGAAGAGAGAGAAAAGTCATCCCCACCTCGCAGCTCGCAGGCGGGTCGGGAACCTCACCCGCGAGATTGGCACCTCGGGGCTCCAAACCAGAGTTCCCACTCACGGAAAACCGATTCGGCGCACTGGTAGCAGTGGACTACCAGCATTCCGGGCCCATCGAGCTCGGCAACACGGAGGCCAGCAGCGCCAGTACAAGGCCCACTCAACAGCGAAGGCGCCGGCAAAGTCTACGAACCGCCACCCATGTCCTGTCAGAGCTCAAAGGCAAAGGCGAGACGAGCTCGGACAAGGTAGGAGTTGCCCCGATTCTCTCAGTTCCTTCCCCTCTCGCGTCAGAACTCCTGGCAGTCCCCTTGCCCAGAGATTTCAAGCTCCCACCTCTAGACAAGTATGACGGGTCCTTCGACCCCAACAACCACGTTGACGCTTTCCAGTCCCAAATGCACCTCGCCAGAGCCAGCGAATCATGCATGTGTGTGGCTTTCACCACCACCCTCAAGGGGGTAGCCCGCACTTGGTACAGGAATTTGGCCCCCGGGTCGATAAAGTGCTGGGCTTAGTTCGTGCAGGTCTTCACTGCACACTTTGTCACCAGCAAACGGTGCCCCAGAGCAGAGGAAAACATCTTCGGGGTAGTCCAAAGGGAAGGAGAACCCATATGGGGCTACATCAAACGATTCAATGAAGGATGCTTATAGATACCGCAGTTAGACCCCGCGGTGCAGCTCGCGGCAGTGAAAAGAGGGGTGACGCACAAAGAGTTCAAATGGCACATGGTAGCTAACCAACCCGCGACCGTGGCCGAATTTCTCAAGCTCGCGGACAAGTTCATGAGGACAGAGGAAGAAATCAACCAACGAACCGAGGGCGGAAACAAGAAAAGAAAGAGGAATGGCGAGCCCTCTAACTCAGTCGACCGGAAAAACCCGGCCCAGGACCCAAAACCGAACCAGTCGTTCCGAGCTCCCCTACCAGTTCGGACGGATTACACACCACTGAACACAAGGCGGACCGAGATCTTAATGACGATCAAGGACGCCCCGTACGTGAAATGGCCACCTCGCCTAAAGGGAAATCCGAACGAAAGAAACAAGAATTTGTATTGTAGTTTCCATAGGGACCATGGTCACAGTACCAAGCAGTGCAATAATCTCCGAGACGAAATAGAGGGGCTCATCCGTCACGGATACTTGAGAAACTTTGTACAGCACAACAATAATAACAATAAGGCAGATCGGTCGGGCGAGCACGAAAAGGACGCCCCCGAATCTAGCAGCAGGCCTGCCGAACCGTTGCAGCGACAGCCTCCAGTAGAGAGGCCAATTCAGGGAACCATCCATGTAATTGTGGGATGTTCGGTGGTAGCAGG
Source organism: Nelumbo nucifera (assembly GCF_055504915.1). Classification (NCBI taxonomy): domain Eukaryota; kingdom Viridiplantae; phylum Streptophyta; class Magnoliopsida; order Proteales; family Nelumbonaceae; genus Nelumbo; species Nelumbo nucifera. The sequence continues at coordinate 63,005,733 of NC_142649.1, forward strand.
GTGTACCTCAGCAGCAGCCCGGACTTCAGTTCGCGAAGCGGTCCTCGAGGAGCAGAACCCTCCGAAAAGGCCAAAGACCGAAGAACCAATCCTCTTCACAGAAGACGACGCGCGAGGAGTTCGCTACCCCCACGATGACGCGCTTGTCATTAAACTAAGGATCAGCGACTTCGATGTCAGACGCGTACTCGTAGATTCGGGCAGCTCGGCGGACATCCTCTTCAAATCAGCGTTTGATCAGCTACAGCTGCGGATGAGCGAACTGAAGCCCGCGAACACTCCCCTGGTGGGCTTCAGCGGAGAGGAAGTCAGGCCCCTCGGAAAAATAACGGTACCTGTGGAAGTCGGCACGTGGCCTTGTGTGGTCAGACTCAACCACGACTTCCTGGTGGTCGCGACCCCCTCCCCATACAATGCCATAATAGGAAGGCCAATCACGCATATCCTACGAGCGGTGGTCTCCACCTACTATTTCGCCATGAAGTTCCCTACGGACTTCGGTGTGGGGGTAGCGCGGGGCGACCAGCTCGAGTCCCGCAAGTGTTACGTTGCTGCCCTAAAGGGAAAGACCAAGGCAGCCGACGACCTCGATCTGGAGCGGCACGCGGAACAAGGCGAGGAACGAGCCTCGCCCACAAAGGAAACAATCGCGATTCCAACCTCGCCTACGGACCCAGCTCGCACACTCCAGATCGGTGCTTCCATCAAAGAACCCCTACGGACCGAACTGGTGAGTTTTTTACTTTGAAATTTAGATATTTTTGCATGGTCCGCGGCCGATATGCCCGGTATTGACCCTGGCCTTATAACTCACAAACTTAACACTGACCCTTTAGTCAGACCCGTTAGACAGAAGAAACGGAACTTAGCCCCAGAACGCTGGAAGGCGGTCGACGAGGAAGTTGAGAAGCTCCTCGCGGCAGACTTCATAAGGGAAGTCCATTACCCGAGCTGGGTGGCCAACCCTGTGCTGGTGAAAAAGGCGAACGGCAAGTGGCGCATGTGCGTCGACTACACCGACCTGAACCGAGCTTGCCTGAAAGACTGCTTCCCCCTCCCCAGGATCGACCGCCTAGTGGATGCAACCTCGGGACATGAATTGCTAAGCTTCCTGGATGGCTACTCAGGCTACAACCAAATCCAGATGGACCAGTCCGACGAGGAAAAAACTAGCTTCATAACCGAGTTCGGTCTGTATTGTTACAAGGTCATGCCCTTCGGATTAAAAAATGTCGGGGCGACCTTCCAAAGACTTGTAAATAGGCTGTTTCGGCCCCTGATTGGCACGAAGATAGAGTGTTATGTAGACGACATGGTCGTCAAGATACGGTTTTCACAAGAACTAATAAAAGACTTGGATTCTGTCTTCCAAATCCTGCGTCAGTTTAGCATGAAATTGAACCCCAACAAATGTGTCTTTGGCGTCACCTCGGGCAAATTCCTAGGCTACATTGTCAATCGGCGCGATATCGAGGCTAACCCGGACAAGATAAAAGCCATCCTAGATATGAGACCGCCTTGGAAAGTAAAAGAAGTTCAGAGGCTAAACGGCCGCATAGCCGCTCTAAGCCGCTTCATGTCCAAGTCAGCAGATCGCTGCCTACCCTTCTTCAAAGCAATCAAAGGCAAAGGATTCGAGTGGACCCAAGACTACCAGCTTGTGTTTGACGAACTAAAAGGTTACCTCGCCAGTGTGCCAACCTTAGCTCGGCCCGAGGAAGGCGAAGTCTTAGAACTGTACCTCTCGGCTAGCGACGAGGTGGTCAGTTCGGTACTAGTAAAGGAAGCAGACCGAGTCCAACGGCCCATATATTATGTTAGTAAAATCTTGCAGGGAGCAGAGACAAGGTACCCGCAGATAGAAAAGCTAGCGTATGCACTGGTGATAGCAGCACGGAAACTCCGCCCGTACTTCCAGGCTCACACCGTCATCGTCCTGACCGACAAACCTCTGAGACAAGTTTTACTCAAACCCGAGGTTTCTGGTCGACTGACGAAGTGGGCCATCGAACTCAGCGAGTACGACCACCAGTACAAGCCAAGAACTGCCATTAAGGCCCAAGCCTTGGCAGATTTTATCGCAGAATGCACGTTTAGCCTCGAAGCCCCCTGAGCCGGTCGAGCCTGAGATCCCCAGTTCGGGCGAGCTCGGAGCTCCCAAGCCAAACGAGTCCGAACCCCGTGAAGTAGCAGCCAGTGTAGCATCCCTCCTGGTTAGACCAAGGGTGAACTGGGATGAGGAGCCCTGGATCCTTCACGTAGATGGCTCCTCGAACCAGCAAGGTAGCGGGACTGGAATAGTGCTATGCGGCTCGAGCGGAACAAAGTTGGAATACGCACTACGCTTTGAGTTCGCGGCATCCAACAACGAGGCGGAGTACGAGGCACTAATAGCCGGGCTAAACCTAGCGCTCAAGGTTGGAGAAACCAAGTTACAGGCGAATACGAAGCGCACGAGCTCACAATGATTGCATACTTGGCAAAGGTAAAGGAGGCTCTGCTCAACTTTCAGTCACACTTCATCAAGCAAATCCCGAGGTCAGAGAACGCTGAGGCCGACGCCCTGTCCCGACTAGCTAGCACGAGCCACAACGCCATGAGAACCGTGTACGTAGAGGTCTTACCTCGGCCCAGCATTCTCAGTGGGGTAGAAGGGGTCGCTCCCGTCACTAAAGCAGAGCCGAGCTGGATCGACCCACTCGCGAGCTTCCTGCTAGACGGAACCCTCCCCACAGACCGCAACGCAGCCAAGAGGGTGCAGCGCCAGGCAGCCAAATATGTCATGATAGACGAACGGTTGTACTGACGATCCTACACGCTCCCCTACCTGCGATGCTTGCGCCCAGCCGAAGCCGGGCTGGTATTCCGCAACACTCATGAAGGCTTGTGCGGCGGACACCTGGGGGGCAGAGCCCTCGCCCAAAAAGCACTTCGACAAGGATACTACTGGCCAATGATGAAGACAGAGGCAATCGAGCTCGTCAGAAAATGCGACAAGTGTTAGAAGCATGCCAATATCCACCATCAGCCCGCTGCCGACCTCAAATACCTCACCAGTCCATGGCCCTTCGCCCAATGGGGCATTGACCTCCTGGGGCCATTCCCACTAGCGACAGGCGGGAGAAAATTCCTAGTGGTGGCAGTAGATTACTTCACAAAGTGGATAGAAGCTGAACCCCTGGCAATAGTTATAGCCCGAAACATACAGAACTTCTTTTGGTAGAACATTGTATTTCGCTTCGGGCTACCTCGGGTACTGATCTCCGACGACGGCAAACAGTTCGAGGATATCAAGTTCCAAGAATGGTGCCAAAGTATGGGAATTAGTCAGAACTTCACGTCGGTCGCACACCCGCAGGCAAATGGCCAAACAGAAGTAATGAACAGAGCCATCCTCCGCAGACTGAAAGCACGATTAAACCGAGCCAAAGGTTTGTGGGCAGACAAACTACCAAGTGTTCTAGGGCTCACCAAACCACGGAAAAAACCGCCACAGGAGAGACACCCTTTAACCTCACCTACGGCACCGAGGCGGTGATCCCGGCGGAAATTGAAGTACCTACGCTGCGACTAGAAGCATACGACGAACAGACAAACGAGGGCGAGTTATGCACCAACCTCGACCTACTAGACGAAGTGAGAGACCTCACGCACATCCGAACTGCGGCCTACCAGCAAAAGGTGGCTCGGTACTATAACGCCAGAGTAAAGAAGAGGAACTTCCGCGTCGGCGGCCTGGTTCTCCGTAAGGTCATGGTGCCCGAACCCGGCGTAGGGAAACTTGGACCAAATTGGGAAGGACCCTATAGAGTAAAGAAAGCACTCGGGGGGGGCATACGAGCTCAAAACCCTAGAAGGAAAACAAGTACCCCGAGCATGGAACGTCGTCAACTTAAGAAGATACTACCTATAAACCACCAAGGCAAGTACCCCGAAGCCGAGGTAAAAAACAAACTAAAGGACCGAAATGGTCAGTTCGGCAAAAAACACAGCTCGAAGACAGGACAACCATCACTTAAACAAAAAAGCCATTTCATTTCAGATAAAGAGGTGTACATTCAAAAAAAAAAAGTCACTTCACTTCATCTTTTACAAGTCAGGGGGTACTTCATCATTATCAGAAGCCACTTCGACAACACCCGAAGGACCTGTCTCCCCCTCGGAGTCCGATTCGGCATCTGCAGCATTGGCCATCTCTTGAGTAATGCACGAAGTGGATATGGCGCTGGTATCAAGCTCGGGGTACGTATTCCGAATCATCCACCGGCTTAGCTTGAAACCCCTTCTGTAGGAGTCCACCATCAGATCATCAAAATCCGACGAAGCAATATAATCACTGACAACTTTTTTCTTCGCGTCTTCGATGCCTTGAGAGAAGATCTGAGTCCTCTCCCTGATATCCTCCTGAAGATACTCGACCTGATGCTGCAAGTCCCGCTTCAATTCCGCCATATGCTTCACCACCACTCCCATGGCCTCAACATCTCTCTGAGACCTCGCCTGCCTAGACCGCGCGAGGCGAGCAGCCTCCTCAGCAGCTCGCGCCTGCCTCGAGCACCTCTCCACCTGGTTCGCCAAGGCGTGAGTAGAAAAGTTCACCTACCAAAGGGAAACAAGGGATCAAAGGAACGAATAGAAGAATAAAGGCCGAAGAACTCTAAAGAAGGGAGATCACTTACCACCATGGCATGGGTAACGGCACGGCAGGCCACTTGGTGCAGAGGGAGCTCGGTCCACGCCGCGACTTCCTCGGGAAACATGGCCTCCTTACTCCTTTGACGAGCATGAATAGGCGACAGCACACTCCTGAAGTCCCCTAGGGCCTCCGAGCCCGACGGCCCAGCTCGCGTATGGGCAGACTCAGAGTAAGCGGGAGCCCCTGTTTGAGTAGTTTCGGCATAAGGAGCCCCCGCCGGCTCCTGCATAGGAGGAACCATCTCAGGCTCCATAGGCTGATCCTCCGTCGGGTAGTCCCGTACCTCGGGCTCTGCACCCTGGGGTGGCTCGACGCAAGCTCGCTTAGCCACCCATTTTCTCCTCTTCATGCCCTGTACAAGTGCCCACCTCGGGTCCCTCAAGAGTCCATCGTACCTGCGAAAAGGAGTTCGGCATCAGTAAAACAATTAAAAGAAGAGCAAGACAAGATCGCTAGGGGAAGAACCTACCCGAACTCAGGCCAGCAGCAATAAGCTTGGCCTCCGTCAGATACCGTTGACACTCCAACCTAAGCCGCACCCATTGCCGGAGGCCCTTCGCCGTCTCTTTATCGAGTGTGATGCCGGAGTCGGGAGCGGCCATCCCCCAGCCGGTCTGTAACGGCCACCCCAGCGCACTTCGCACCCCGAAATAGTCCCGCTTCCACGTCGGGACCTTATTAGGGAGTTCGTGTAAGAGCTTGAAGCCTGGGCGAGGAGACAGGTAGTATGCCCGCCTACGCCCAGGAAGGGGACCCGCTTGCTTTTTCAGCATTAAAATAGAGGAAAAAATCTCCAAATCCAAAGGAAAGTTCTCGTCACAGAATAAGGAGATTGTCCCCACTAAATTCCTAATGGAGTTCGGGTGAAGCTGGCCGACCGTCACACCGAAGTGGTTTAGAACCTTGACGAGAAGAGGATGGAAAGGCAGTCGCAGCCCCGCAGCGAGCTGCTCCCGGAAAGTCACGATCTCATCAGGACCGTGTTCCCAAGGGAAGCTACCCGTAGGGATGAAGTAGGCGTACTCCCCGGGCAAGTTGTAGTAGTCTATGAGGGATCGAAGTCCCTCAGGCGTCATAGTCGAAGGGCCGAATTGATCTAAAGCCCGGCCACGACGGGAGGTGGACGCCGACCTACCCGAGGCACCTCGGCCTGTAGGTTCAACCTCTTCCTCAGGACTTACATCGGGCTCACTTGAACTATCGGGGGACGCAAATTGGTTCGTAGAACCTGCATCAGACCCGCTTGAACTGTCTGAAACCTCCGAACTAGACATCAGGGAATGGAACAGGATTCCAGGAAGAGCACTCACCCGGGAAGAAGACTGGAGTAGACCACGAAAGCTCGAACAAGCAAAAGGAACCTGGGACGCAAGCTGAAGAGCCTGGACGCGGACTGAAACTTAGGCGCGAGCTCAAGAGGTACAGTAAAAAGGACTGCCTCCCCCCCCCCCCCCCCCCCGCTATTTATATCTACAGCGGCCGAAAAGCGACGGTCCAGATCGAAGCCAATCCAACGGCCCACAGCTGCGCTGACCTCACGTCTTCCGAATAGATCTCAATTAAAAAATATTATTAATTGATTATGTTAAAGTGTTGGATAGCTGGTTTTTTTCGTGTGGGTAAGTTAGTTATCCACTTCTCAAAAACATTAAAATCTCTCGCCTCTATCTTTACTCAAGTTGAAACATGAACGAATATTGGCACGCAATTGCCTAGTTAACTATTGCCCGGATAAGTGAATTACCGACTAATTAATAGAGCTATTAAGGAGGTATTTGGTTCCATTGTCATTTTTATGAAAATGGTGCCACATTAAATTACATCAGATATTCTCGAAAATAATAAAAAATGTATCACTCAATTCTCGAAAAATGGTCCACTTTGGGAAACATTATTTGTAACGTTTTTTTGCTTTTCCAAAACGTTGTTGGGTATGATTGTTGATATGACTCCCACATGGTGTCGTTTTTCAAAAAATGGCAATCAACCAAATACCTCCCCATGCATTGGCCTTTTCTAAAAAAATACTAGACATTACATAACCCAAACCACCAAAGGGGGTGTTTGGAATCGCATAAATCTCGTGGACTGGAACGCCCACGGGATTTGGTTGCATTCGGCTGGGTGTGGACGGACCAGTCCGTCCACACCCCAATTTCTCATATACGGTAGACTCTTATGGTTAGGGACTATCCACACTTGATTTTTGATCCCCTACTTCACACTTTCCCTGAAAGGCTACCTTGTTGTTTGTTTCACATTTTAATATTTTTGTCAATAAAATATTAATTATTTTACTTAATTTTTTTAAATTTTAATGTTTTATTAATAAAATTATATTTTAAATTTATTTTTTAAAAAACCATTGAAAAAGTCAACAACCCGTTGACCTGAGCGGTCAAACCATCGACCCGTTCAACAGTTTTTTACCATTTTTTATTTTTAATTATTTTTTTTAGTTTTTAATTTGTTTGTTAGAAATGGTTGTCCGTTCGAGCCGGACGATTGGACTGTCGACTCGGAAACCGGTGGCCAGAACGGTTCCATTTCCGGGTTGTTTTTTAAAATATTGTTGTAGATCAAATGTATGAGATACATGGAATCAAAAAGTGTGGTGTGGACCACACCATGCCTACAGAATGCCACTATGGGTGTGGACTGCTTTAGTCCACACAATTTGTCCATAATTCAGAACAGCTATGGACTGTGGTATGGATTGGTCCCTGCCACAATTTCTCATCCACACTATAGAACACCCCCTAAATCATTTTTGACCATTTCTTCAATTGGTGAGTTATTCTTAACGCTGAAATTGGATGTAATCATACTAGCACTAATGCATCGGATCCCATCATAACTCAAAAGTTAAGAGTGATTGGATATGAGTACCCTGAACTAAAACATGCTTGGACATGAATGACATTATAGGAAATCATCTTGTTGCACTCCCAATTGTAACGGATTCAAAACAAATGGTGAGCATTTCCCCTTATTTTTATGGTCACTACTGATATTTATTACAAATTGTGAAGAAAATTTTGCACGAATTTTCCAATGTGAATATGGGTAGTGGAGGATAGGAGTGTCAATGTTATTCAAAAGATCTGATTTTGAATTCTAGATTAGATATAATCGAATCGAATTTTGATATGACTTGATTCAATTCGATAAATATCCAAACTTGACTGTTTATTTAAGTTTTATATATAATATATATAATGTTAATATATTCTATATAATTTATATACCTAATAATTAAATTATATAAATAATTTATATATTTATATACTTTATATAAAAAATATGTATTTTATATATTTATTAATTACTTAAAATAATTAATCAATTGAATTTGAAAGGAATACTCAAATATTTAATCAAATTTGAATTCGAACATTGATTTTCAATGTCTATTGGATATCAAATCAAATTTGGATATTCCAATTCTATTTGAATTCGATATGTTGGCACCCTAGACTCAAGGAGGATTTATACCTCCCATCCAAATTCTCCCACCATATAGTCAAGATAGTAGTTACAATTTTCTAGTTCTACATTTTGTTTGCTTAAAAGACCCCCCAAAAAAAAAAATTGAGCACCACAGTTGAAAGAAATTCTAAAGTGGGAATGCAATTGATTATTTTATGAAACTAGTAAGTATGTGCGAAGTAATAATGTATCCAAAATTTTCTATAAATATGTATTTTTTTTTATTTTTACTTCTTTTATTATTAGTCAGTTGTAGATTGTAAAATCCAAATCTGATTATATAAACACCTCACTCAAATATGTGATAATCGGGTCAAGTTGGGACACTTCAAGTATGATTGATAGACCTATCTGCTTGGCTAAATTCTTCTTTTTGTAATGTTTTATCTTTTTGGTGTATCTTTTTTGTTCATTTATTAAAGAAATGTAAGATTTAAATAAAAGGAAATTAAATGAAGTGAAAAATAGTAGTTCAATCTACAATTTAAACCTCACAATTAAATAGGAATTAAACTCAAAAAATGAGTATTTTAGTTAAAAGAAAGTTCCACAATCTTATTCATATTTTTAATAATAGTGTAAATATAGAATTACAAATGTGTTCAATTTTTCTATAATTTTTGTATTTCTATGTATAAAAATAATTATGATATGTCACACTTACCTGTTGTTTAATATGATAATTATATAATATTATACATCTCCATGAATGATTTTTTGCAAATTTATGTATTTTTTTATTTTTGTATATTTATATTTTATTAATTTTTATTATTTATTTATGACATTAAATATTAACACATTTGACCCAAAAGTTGAACTATTGATCTTTGTCAAATAGTAAAATAGTTTTGATGAGGGGTAATTTGGCATGTCCCGTTAACATGTCACGTGGAGCGACCTGTCAATTAGGAGACATCTCAGCATTTCCAAACATTTCAGCAGGCCAAGTCACCTTGGTCACCTCGGGCCAATTGGCCAAGACCAGGGTCCTGAGGATTAAATAGACAAATATGGTCATTCTTTTTTGTACAGCTAAGCTAATCATTGGACACATAGGACCTTTTATTAATATAATTATATTTTACCTTTTCTCAAAAAAAAATTATTGTGAGATCTGAATGCTAAGGTCTAAACATAAATTACGTCCATTTTGCCCAAATGTCATTTTTTTTGACAGTTGTGTGGTCAGTTTGAACAATTGTTTCTTTGCCTTATATATATATATATATTGCTTATATCCTGAAAGGCTAAATAATAAAAGTAATAAATAAAGGGCTTGTTCTATGTTTGTACATGTTGATGAGCCAGTTAATAATATTTCAATATGTTTTTTATTTTTTTATCATTCATTGCTCAATAGAATCTCAATAGAATCTAAATGCCCAAGAAGAAAGTCAGGAGCCCTCTCCCATGTCCCATGTAGTGGCCGGGACAAGGAGAGCTGGAGACGCTAACAAATGAGTGATAGAATTGGAGGATCAAGAGGAAAACTGAATAGAGCATGGTTTTTAAAACCGGATCGGACCAGATGGTTGGACCGGAAAACCGGTAACCATTCAGCCCCGGGTTCGGTTATACTGTAAATCATTATTTAGTAATAACTGTTGAAAAAGTCAAAAAGTTGTTGACCCGGGTGATTGAACTGCTAAACTATTCGACCCGGGCAGCGGTTTGCGGGTAGGCGAAATTTATTTTTGTCCGATTTAAAAAAAAATTCCATTCATATCCCACGATTCTCCCTTACGAGTTAGGGTTAGAACAAAAGTTCATTTTCGTTCCAACTTCTAACCCTTCCAAGTTTCAGCCTTCCTTCTCATCCGACAGCGTGACCGACGACCTGCAATAGCCATGATCGACGTCAACTAACGACCTACGACAACACAACCAACGTCGACCAATGGTGAATCACGACGACCAACGACTGTTGTCCGAATTTCCTTCTTCAAAAGGGCTTCATCTACGGTGGTGAGCAACAAGGAGTAGCGATGGATTTCCTTCTTCTTGTAATCAACAGCAACAAGAGCAATGGCAGCCAGCAATTTTGCAGTGGCGGATTTCCTTCCTCTTGTAATCAATAGCAACAAGGAGCAATATGGAGTAGTGGCGGTCGACAATTTTGCAGCGACGACCTACACTTTTACATAAGTTCTCTCAAAACTATTGCTTTTGTTTTCGAAGGAGCACATCTACTCTGCTTCACGAGCAGTGAGAACAGTGTCGCTACTCCTCCCCTTTCAATCTCTCCATCTGTTTTACTTGATTCTTGTTCTCAATCCCATTCTCCCTCATACTCTTGGTTTTATTTTATTAATTTATTCATTTTATTGTTTTTTTAACTTTCTCCGTCTTTAGAACAGAGAGGACAATTTTGTACTTTTATTATTTTCTATTTGTTACTTTTGTATTTAGATAATTTTATTTATTTTTATTTTTTTCTATATTTTCCTATATTTCTGTTTTTATTTAATTTTATGCTATTTTTTATTATTTCTAAATATATTTTTATTTTAATTTATTTATGACATCACGAGCCAAACCATTCGATCCGGATGATTGAACCGCTTAACCGGAAACTGGTCCCCTGACCAGTTCTGTTTCCGATTTATTTTTAAAAACCTTGGAATAGAGCAATGGGGAATGCGAAAAAAGATGTTTCTATAGACTATAGTCAACGATAACTTGAGGAATCTGCTAGGGATAATTTCTTATCACCTTCTAACAAAGAATAAATGAAAACTTTCTTATCACCTTCCATAATTAAATGGTGGAGCTCAAGGTGAAGGGATAATTTTAAAGCTTCAAAAAGAGAAAGAGCCTCAGCTAGTAATGGCGAGTCTGCATGGATGTTGGAAGCTCGCTCATGATGGTCTCAAAAGAACACAACACGCACCAGCAACATAGCCATTGAATACCCCATCAAAATTCATTTTTATAAAACCCTGTGGTGGTGCAGCCCAACGAAGAGCAACCGATGGCAATGGGGAGGAGTAGTAGTGCAGATCCCTGATAGTAGAAGAGATTTCCTCCTTAAGGCTGTGTTTAGAAACTATGCAAATAAGTGTGAATAAAAATATGTAGAGTGTAAAAAGGTTCGTATAAGTTATAAAGTTGGGTTACTTCTTATCAAACAGACTTTTAGTTGTAATGGATATACAAAGACGAATTCTAATAAAGCATATGCATTTTTTTATCAAAAGCCCATTTGAATACAAATTTACTTCTTTTTTATTGATATACTTTTACATCTTATTATCAATGTAAATATGCATTAGAAAATGTGTTTTCTGTCATTTGTCAATGCATAAATGTAATGTTGCCAAATACAGACAAAAGTAAACTAAAATACAAATTTACCCCGAACCGGAATTTACACTCCATTTGCATGTTTCCAAACGCAGCAGCCTAAGAGGCCGAAAGAGATCTCAGAGTTGAGCTTGATGGAGCCAACAACATGAACAGGGTCAAAAAGATTTCCAGAGAAGATAAATATGCATCTAGGCTTCCAGATATTCCAAAGAAATAAAGCACAAACCGCAAACAATGAAATATGGTGAGGCTGGAAGGGATTGTCCATCTCAACCCAATATGATAGCCACTGATGCAAATTCCAATCCTGATGATAACATGATGTGAGACCAACAGGCCAAACTAATGCTGCATATATAATGGCAGTGAAAGAGTAAATGCTCCAAGGTTTCTTCATGATCCTTGCATAAAAGCACACAAAGTGTCAACTCTTGCATGTTTCCTTTGAAGGTCAATCTGAATGTGGGGGGGAATGAGTTTGAATCTCCAAAAGGCTCTTTAACTAACATTACCAAATGCCAATTGATGGCCGGAAGATTGAGGACCATCACGTTGTAAGAGTTTACAAGCCACCATTGACCCAGATGGTCGGACCGTTCAGCCCGGGAATTGTTTAAGCAATCGATTCTGTTTTACATTAAACCCGGTCTCTGACCAAAAAGCATTGAATCAGTCAATGATCCTTTAATTCAGGTGGTCGAATTGTCGATCCATCAACCCGTTCAATGATTTTTGCCCTTTTTTAATTTTTTTATCAGAATGGGCCATCTGTTTGAACCAAACGGTCAAACCATCAACCCAAAAACCAGTGGCCATAATAGTTCCATTTATGGATCGTTTTTTAAAACTATGTTGCACCAGCAATATCATAGGGAAATAATTCACTAATTAAATTAAATTCCTCCTCCAGCTGCCCGATAAAGGATCAATAAGCTGGGGCAATCCTCCAATGAACACGCTGACCCCCTTGGATTGAAGAAGTTCAGGACTGCAACCGTTAATCCAAGGGTCGTGACAGATATTGACTCTCCAACCCGAATCTACCAACCACAATGCACCCTTTAAAGTTTAAAGCATCACCTCTACAGACTAACATACTTGACCAAGTGGCTGAAACGTTCCCCCTCTTTTTAACCGTCCAAAAGGACTGATCATCCCATTTCATTTCATGTACTTGTTACTTTAACACCTGAGCCCATAAGCAATCGTGTTCATTCAAAAATCTCCAAACCAGCTTAATTCGTAATGAGGATTCTGTTAAGAATGCTAAATAAGAACTCAATTAGGATGAAATGTGAACCTCAGGTCCACAAATGTTTTATTTTCTCCATTGTATTTCATTTCGTTTATTTTTGAAGCAATTACAGGAGACAACTATGGAAGATGGCATGGATCATTGATGGAATTCCATTTACATTTGATGGCTATTGTGATGATGATTGAACTTTGAAATTTTGATTCAGCAAATGAATGGACCATGCCATTTGCACCAAATTGTCGAGTGGCTTAAAATTCAAATTGTGGGTCTTTTCTGTGTTTGGTTTGAAGGAAAAGGTATATAGTTTGTACAGGTTTCCCACGCTTCTCAATGGCTCATCCCAAGAAAATCTAATGTAAACTTTGTACAGGTTTTCCTACCTTTTCCTTCAAACCAAACACAGCCTCAGTTTTGGCAAAACCAATGCTTTTCAAGCAGAAAAATGTAATAATGTTTCTTAGTTCACATGTGCATGCAGGATTCCATCCCAAGTCTCTACTACGATCAGCAGGAGACCTTACCAACCAGCTAGTTGGCACCTTACCAGTAATGGCCGTCTTTAAAGTTTAGGGTAAAAGACTCAAACCACTCTTGAGATTCATGCAAAATACTAAGACCTCCCCTCTCTTTTCAAAATAGACTAAGATCTCCCTTATAAGTGATGTCATTGGACATAAACCTCCCCTATATAAGAAATCCATTAAGATCTAGTTGTATTAGAGGTGGCGATAAGCCGAGCTTTTCACGAGCTGCTCAAGCTTGGCTCGTGAAAAGCTCGGCTCGGCTCGGTTTCAACCGAGCTCGAGCCTACTAGAACTCGGCTCGTGAGGCTCGCAAGCCGGCTTGAATATATATAATATATAGTAATATATAATAAAATTATAAAATAATATATATATAATAAAAATATTATAATTCTTAATTTTTAAATATCAAATAAAAAATATTTTTATATATAATTTTTTATTTTTATAAAATATTTTTTTTCAAAATCGAGCTCGAAACGAGCCAAGCTCGAGCCCAAGGTTCTGGCTCGAACTGAGCTCGAACTTGGTACTATTCGGCTCGACTAGAATCCACCCCTAATTGTATGTTACTTCATATGCCGTTAAATATTTAATAAAAAATCCAATATTACCCCTAATTTCAATGGACAAAGACCTCCCCTCACAAATGATGTTTTAGTTAGCGTTTGCCATTCTTCTGAATTGGTGTTTGTAGACTCGTAGTATTGCCAATGCAAGAGACAATGGAAAACAAATGAAGAAAATAAGAAAAATAGAATATAGACAAACTCAGTTAAAGCCAAAAGTAAACATATCAAGACTCCATTAAATTCATATATTACACAATCATTACAAACAAGGGAAAACTAATAAAATCCAACATCCACTCGTTCTCCCGAGAGCAAAAATATTCAGATAGCACAGAGATGATTTAGAACTCGGTAACTATCTCCAAAACCCTTTAAAACCGACCCGGTGATCGAATTGGTCAGGGGTCTGGTTATGAGGTCGAACAGTCCGATCGTTTAAACCGAACACTTGGCCCGTTCTGACAGAAAAATAAAAAACGGTCAAAACCATTCGAATGATTCAAACAGTTAACTGCCCGGCCGGTTCAGCAGTTCTCTAACCAAAATCAATGGTTTTGGAGGAAATCCGGTTTTTGGGAAAAATAGAATCGATCAGGTGACCAGTTCCTGGTTTTTCCGGTCCAACCGTCTGGTCCGATCCGGTTTTGAAAACCATTCTCTTTACATTCTAAACTCGGTAGAAAATCCACAAAGAAAGCTCAAAAGCATGATTTTTTTTTATATATTTTTGGAGTAATCGACCTTTAGAAAGAAGGCAAACAATGATAAATAATCAAGGTACCCAATCCTTTCTAGCGGAGCTTAAAATCGCTCATTCGAGTTGAGCTCCAAATCTCACTTTCTTTGGTCTGAATTTGACTGAAGCAATGGAAGGAAGAGGTAATGGCGATACCTCTATAGGGTCTCATTGAACGTGGAGAAACAGATGAGAGTTGATGGAAATGTTGCTAGAACAAAGCAAGCGTTTTTTACAACCTGGAACTTTGCTTTCAAGCTCAACAATGTAAAATGCTCAACGACCAGATCGTTCTTCTGTCAACATGTGACGGCAATATATTGATGAGACTCCTGATATTGAAACAGCGAACACATCAAAACGAACAGTAAATAAATAGCTTGTCTGTGTTCGTAAGATTCCCATTCCGTTTGCTGGGAAGATACATGTAGAAATAGAGAGAGTACGGTTGAACAATAAGCTTTCAAAAATTCAGAACAGGGATTTAGTGTCGAGGCTGCTAATTCAGTAATTTGATGCAAGAAATTTCTGCGAAAACATTTGGAGCACCGGCAAAACCAGAGAAGATGACATTTATCCTTGAGCAAGTCTGTTTGTGTTTTGATTGCTAGGATAAGTTCACGCACAGATCTTCTGAAGGAAGATTAATCCTCTTGAGGTGATCCAGTGGAAACCAAAAGACAAAACCCAAAAGAAATAAATAAATAAATAAGAAAAGGGATCATATGAAGAACAATATTGAACATTATTGTGATAAAAAGGGCAGTTAATGCACAATAAGAGAAAAACAGGTTATCTTGAGGTAACATGAGAGAAGGGAGATATATACAAGGGCATATTAGACGTTTTAACTGCGTCATGTATGACAGCTAATGCAACTTAAAAAGGGAGGTCTTAGTATTTAGCGTGAATATCAGGGGAGGTTTAAGTCTTTTACCCTAAAGTTTAAACACCTCTACAACTATAATTCATCGATAAAATTTTGGGCGAATGGTGTGGAAGTTGACTTTACATGTATAACCTTATCTATGATGTGGCCCACAGTTCTTGGGATGACAATTTTGTGGCTATTTATTGGATCTTTTCAAGAGCATAATTTGGATCACCAGGATCAGGTTACTTCATTACAGTGAATGAAGAAACATATGTGCACTGAAATATTCATGGGTCTCAATCATTGGAAAGGAGAATACAGGCTTCTCTGTAGTCCCTGGCTGGTGGCTGCATTATTGATTACAATATACCAGAGTTACAAGACATAATCAATGAAAGCGATCCATCATGCAATGCAAATTCGACCTAGCATTCCATTTACAAACATTTTCAGAACTCAGCACTTCAGAGCAACAATCTCTACATTCAAACTTCAAAACCAAGAAAAAATCCCCAAGACCAATGCACCTCTACATCTACACGTAATTATAGTTTCAAAGGCATTCAGATGTTGAGACTTGAGTGCAAAACAACAGGCCATAAAGCTAGCAATTTGAAGTGTCGAACCTGTTATCATTTCAATGTTAATAAGATCAAAATTTTAATTGCATACAACACCAGAATTGCATAAACAATTGAATTCCTGAGAAGAAACCATCCTAGAGAACAAAGTGAAAAGCAGATGGACAGAGTAAAATGCAAAAATAGCAGCTATCATTAATTGCATAAAAGGTATAAATTTTTTTGGTAGTAAATAAGGGAATTATGATATCCCCTGATACTAAAGGGACAATAAGGCCATGTTTGGTTTGAAGGAAAAGGTAAGGAAAGGAAAGGAAAGGTAAGGAAATATATACAAGGTTTGTAAAGGTTTTCCTACCTTTCCTTTCTTTTCTCTACTTTTTCCTTCAAACCAAACATAGCCCAAGGGAAAAGGAAATTAGAAACCCTCTCAAATACCAACGCTCAATTTCACAGACAGGTAATACATAATGGGTCATTTGGCTTCTCTTGACAACTATTTCAACCATGTCAAGAGCTCATATAGTCAACCAAAACATTTCTTCAAGTAGGGGCTCTCTGGATTGTCCAGATGTGAAACCCTCAGTCGGCATCAGCTCCATATTTGTCTTTTTATCAAATTATGCATTTTTTATTAATACAACTTATAAGAATTTTTGAAAGCTTTGATTTTCAATCTGAAGTTGGGGAATGTCCATGGGGCATGATCGCATGAGCAAGGGAGAACACATGAAGCTCTGTCTACTGCACTTGTCTAAGTCCTGCGTTATTTAATGTCCTCTATAAATAACTCATCTAGCATCTAAAAGCTTTTTTTATGATAAAATAAAATTTATTAAAAGGAAAAAGAAAATTACAATGAAGGTGGCCCAAAGTCACCTGCGAGAAAAAGAAAACAAAGAAAAATAAATAACATTACTCC
This sequence comes from Nelumbo nucifera, assembly GCF_055504915.1. Classification (NCBI taxonomy): domain Eukaryota; kingdom Viridiplantae; phylum Streptophyta; class Magnoliopsida; order Proteales; family Nelumbonaceae; genus Nelumbo; species Nelumbo nucifera. Next base: position 63,022,694 of record NC_142649.1, read on the forward strand.
CAATCACAACTCCAACCAAGAAACCCATGTAAACAAAAGAAACAATCACAACACACAAACTCTCCAAACCAAGAGATATTGCTAAATTTCGTCCAAACTCGTACAAAAATTCAAAAACCAAAATACCCTATGCAGATTTCCACTTCCAACCAACAAACTCAAATGAAACATTACTAATCCATCCAAAGACAGAAAAATCAAACCCCACAAAGAAACCAAAAATCCCATTAAGAGAAAAGTACAGCCAATCAACTGAACCATAAAGATGCTTGGCACCAATGCTTATCTTCTCTGATCTTAAATAAGAACCTCTCTACCTCTTCTTGCAACTCTCTTTGTTTTCTTCACTTTCTTCATTGAACTTTAACGAACCTTGTCTAGAATCTAAATGTCAGCACAAAGTCTAGTGACATTTGGTCTTAGCATAAAGTTTATGCCATGCACAGAATAAAGAAGGTATCACATAGGGATGCAACTGGAGAATGAACCAAGGAGCAACCCAAGACAAAACTTAAGAAGCAAGAACTCAATGACCAATCATAACTTGATCTAACCTGAGTTGAGTGTGACCTAAACTCGTACTTTTATATATCAGAAACCTCAGTTAATAAGATCACAGAACAAAGACCAACTAAACAAATACTAATGCTATTGAAAAAGATTCCATATTCCATTCCAGAGTCTTTTTAAACACCTGAAGAACACAAAAGAAATGAATAGAAGATACTATTAAATGGAAGAACAGACCTGCCCACTTATTTGAGACGTGGACCATTGAACCGGTGGAGACTGGAGAAAGTCTTGAAAGCATGAATTTTATTTGCAATAAAAAATTTTAACCATGCTCCAGATTAAAAAATTTAAAGGAGTGAGGCTGAATTGCATACCAAAACCCAAAGACTCATCCTATTTGAATATCACAAAATACTACAAGAGATGAGTGAAGCCTACACAACTAAAGCAGTAGAAGCAGCAACCTCTCCATTCTTCATAGAGTAAAACAGATCAAGAACATCAGCATGGCTTCGGATGTAGCCTGGGCACTTAGCAAGAAAATTGTGTGCCTCATTATGCCTTCCAGCCCTGAAAAATGCTTCAAAAACATGGATAAACACAGATGTAGATGGGAACCTCTTCGTTGTCATTGCTTTTAAAAATGTAATGGCATCATCCCCTGTCCCTGATTTGGAGATATAGCTGATATAAGGGTCCAAGAATGGCGGAAAGCCATCATTCTTCATCAACCCCAGAAGACTCGAAGCTTCTTTAAGACTCCCTCGTTCCAATAAATTTTTAATTAAGATTTTGTATGTAGTATGCAAAGGCCGTAGCTGCTTTCCACTAACCATCTCAGATAGCAACTTGGATGCATCCTCTGCTCTGCTGTTGTCACATAACCCTTTAACTAATACTTCAAAAACATAACCAGGACCTGCAATACCCTTCTTTTCCACCATCTTTTGGAAACAAGAAGATGCCTTGTCTACATCACCAACTGCACAGTACCCATGGATTAAAGATGACCACGCTTCAAAAGTTGGATTTTTTCCGGATGCTTCAAACTCATCCATGATTTCATAAGCCTCATCCAATCTCCGAGAACTACTAAGCCTGTAGATGATTTTACTTTGCACAGCATCACTAACTACAAATCCACTATTCTCCATGATTTTCAAGATTTTCTTGCATTCACCCAATCTATCAACACTGGTCAAAGACTTGACAACTCCATCAAAGATAGACTTAGTCAAAACATTCCCACCCTCTGTAAAAATCTTGAGAACTCTAGAAAACAGATCCATATCTAGATCTTTACTCACCAAGATTTTATGAAGAAGAAAAGTACAGTCATGAACTGGAGGCTTATATGCGCCAGCCATTGCCACTTCATACAAATCAACAGCTTCCTTAATCAGCTTTCTCTTATAAAAGCGCCCCAAAACCTTAAAATACGTCTCCATCTCCAGTTCATATCCAGAGTCCCTCATTTTATCGAGGACAGCCCAGAATCTATCAATGCAATCTTCCCGTCCCAAAACCTTAATCATAGCATTGTAAGTCTGTTGGTTGTGTTTAAAATATGGACCTTCTTCTAGCCACCAAAAGAACATCAATGCTTTCATCGGATACGGGCTAAGATTTTTCAGTACCATAGCAACTAAATCACTAGAAAAACTAACATCCAAATCTCGCAATCTCTTTTCAACATCTTCATTCCACGCTTCTTCTCTAATAATAATGTTGCAAACCCGAGAACACACCTTCTCCACTGGCGCAGACTTAGATGTGAACACCTCCTTCAACTTATCTAGATCTCCTGTCATTTCTTCCTTCTCAAAATTCTGCGAAACCTCAGTATACGTGCTCTTAGAAATACCATACCCTTTCTTCTTCATAATCTCAACCAAAGCCCAAAATTCTTTGACGCAATCTTTCTTACCCAATATCCGCAACATCAAATTATAAATCTTCGAACTGAGCTTCTCATTTTCAGTCTCTGAAACCCAATCAAAAAACCTTCGAGCAATCTCCGGGCTCCCATCGAGATTCTGCAAGACCGACAAGACCAGATCGTGGTTTATGGATATATTATTTGACTCTAGTTCATCCTTGATCTTATCAGAACTGCAGTCCTTGGAAAATATCTGGGCGACCAGAATGTGGTCAGAATCCTTCTGCTCCAAAGCCGGTTGAGACGAAAGCCTACGACTTGTAATGTTTCTTGATTCCAAATAAAAGGCAAGTGGAGAAACATTTTGATGAGAATATCCAGAGAAATAACGAGCTATTTGAGGATTGAGCTTCCTAACCTGGGAACACTGAGTCTCGATCGTCGAGCTACGGACTAGGGAACGAGAGAAACTACGGAGGAGCAATCGCGATTGATTTCTCATGCTCTTGCTCGGGAAAGCCTGTGGGGAGAAGTTAGGGCTCTTCCTTTCTTCTTGGTGTTTAAACTTCAAACTTTGAAGCGAAGATTGCTTGCTTTGTATAAATTAGGGTTTAAAGGGTTTTTCCTTCTTTTCATTTTAGGTAGGAGTTTTAAAAGGGGTTAAGGCGTTTAGCCTCACCTTTGCCCCGTTATCAGTCATCACACGCGTCAAGGGTTAAGCCCCACCACGTGGCCGTTTGCTCCCACAATTAGGGTGATGTTTGGCATGAATGATAATTTCTTAAAAATCATTTTATGACAGCACAAAGGAATGGTGTTTAAATTTCTGTTTGGCTGGGCCAATTTTGTGTCTGTTCGTTTGCTCTAAAGTCTAACATTTGAAAGTGTAATAATTATATTAAAAGGTATATCGGTATTGGTACACTTTTCTTTCCTTCGAACTCTAAATGTAGAGAACGTTATTATGAATTCTGAAAATTATCAAGTATTCATTTTGACCCCATATATTAGAGTTTTTATTTATCTTTTCGGGGGTATCATTGGAAAACAAAAAGTTGTATGATTGCACTTTAAGAGATAAGAGGTAAGAGGAAATGAACAACCATTTTTCTCTTTTCTTTTAAAATTAAAAAATTCCTCTTAAAACATAAGAGAAAAGATGAAACGAACACGTTAATGATTTTTGGGAAATTGACCAAAAATCAACTATTGAAATCAGCCTTTTTTTAAAGATCACTATTTTTTGGTGATTTTTTTATTTTTAGCTTATTTGAATTTTTTTGAAGATGACATGGCATTGAATAATAATTTTAATACAAAATAATCAACCCTTGAGAACTAGCACCAAACAGATTCACAAAATGATGCCAAATAACAAAATTTATAGATTTTTTAAAAATTGGCAAGAAAAAATCACATCAATGCCAAATATCACCTCAACACTATTCCGTCTAGAAAGGTTGGTGGATGAGTTCATTTGTAGTCATATACTCGCCCATTTGGCTCTCAATCAAGCCGAATGCCTACTTATCAAAATAAATAAATAAAGATCAAGATGAATTCCTAAGGAAACTGGTGAATGATTGTAGTTTGTTTTTGATAAGAAAATAATATCGATATTTTTATTTAAAACCTTCTTTCACTTTATTATTAATGTCCAAAACTTCTTAGTCTCTCCTTTCTTTTACTATTTTCACTATTTCACCATTGAATTCTTTATGTAAATGGGGAAGTAAGGTAATGGTAAGGGTCTATCTAATAGGTGATGAATGACTTGAGAAAAATGAGGAAGAAAAAGGGAAATGATTGTAGAAAGCTTTAATAGAGGTTAAAAGAGGGCCAAAGGCTGCAAATTCATGCATGGATGCCATTTCTCATCCAAATCTGTTTTTCTTATCACTTATCTTATTTGTAACAAATTCCTATATATACTCAAACTCTAAGGGGTCATTCTTTTTTTGGATTTAGAGAGGGGAGAAAGTTGGTCAATGGGGTTTTGGTTCCCATTGACAAAGAATCTCATTTTCTTTTTTCAGCTTTTTGTAGGGATCAGGGAAAGTTTATTTTCCTGTGTATCACTTACTCAAGAAAGTGATACCCATCTCCTAGGTGGGTAAATAACTTTCCCAGAAAGTTGCCAACACTTGAATAGGACAAAAATGCCAATTTTAATAATAGATTTCTATGACTAAAATGGTCATTGTCTTATTTATCTGAGAAATAAAAGAACATGGGTAAATGCACTTACTTAGTTAAGTGTTTCCTAGAAAAAACTTACCCAGATGATTGTATTTACCCAAATAATTAACTTACCGAAAAACGAACGGGGCCCAAGTGTATTTATTCAAAAGCATAACCTCAACTGAATATAACTTTGAAGTTCACAACCTTCCAAGTGATTTTTAACACTCAATTAGGATCAGAATTGTGTGTACAAAATTCTGTTTTTTCTTTATGAAGTCCAAGATACATTTTGGAATTTGATTTGAATTTGCATTTATTTGGATATGACAATTACATTTCTTTATGAAGTACAAGATACATTTCTTTATGAAGTCCAAGATACATTTCTTTATGAAGTACAAAATTCTGTTTTTTCTTTTGAGATTTTTGAGGATTGAAAGTCTAGAAGCTACCGAATATGACAATTACTAAGATGATGCAGTACAAAAGAAGAAGGAAATTGGTATTCTATCGGTATATTGAAAATGCAGGTGCTAGAGAAATTGTTTGACTATAATAGGATGACACAACAATTTTTGTTTCTATTATTTTTTTTTCCAAGGTTATTTTTTCCAACTTCTATTTAGGAACAAAATGTTGTTTGAGTAGAGATTTTAAAGTCTTTAGGAGTATGTTTGATGCCAAACCATTGTAAAAGGATTTAAGACACTCTTTGTTATCATTATTAGTTCCTAAGCACTCAAAGCTTTCCCACTATTGGTTAAAGCAATGGAGAGACAAGGAAGATAAAAAAGACGAATTGTCATTGGATTTTATTTTGAAAATGTGAAGAACAATGAAGGTCAAAATCAATTGTAAAAAGGGTAACTTTGGAATTAAGAAAATATATACAAATAATGTGACATTACATATGAACACATTGTAACAGTGCACTAGCCGTAGGGGAGGATTTTGTAAATTGTCAAAAAAAAATTAGAGGTACTTTATAAGTGATTTTTCAAACCGTAGGATAAGTTTGAGTCCATTTTCTAAAATGCAGGACATCTTTGCTAAACTGTTGTTGGAGCTAGTGGTGGGTCCAGTCATATGTCTTGGCATGTGATTTAGTGCACCTTAGCTCATAGCTCTTAGTATAAGCCGATAAGGATATTTTTCCTTTTTATTCTGTCTCTTGCCACTTTTCTCTCAAATTATGATTGAATCATTGCATAGTTTAAAATGTTTTCTAGCAGAAGTCAAGAATTTGGTTCTCAAGAATCCCTCACACCCTCTGATGTAGCATGATTTGGCTGCTCCCAACGGGAGGTGATCTGACTTCCAGACGGATGGTGGATTGAACCTGCAAGGATATTAGAAAACTCGGGGATGCTAATCCGGTGACGTCGCTCCGATGCTTAATTTAGTAGGCTAGTAGTGAGTTGAAATTACTTTTGAAAGTAGAGAGCTTGAGAGAAGGAAAATCACACATACCATGGGCCTCCGGGTGTAGAGCCTTTATATAGTGGAGTCCTCGCGGGTTTTGCGGAGCAGTTCAAGGATCCTCGTCACGATGAGATCCGTTTCCGCGTTAATGGGGGATAACAGATAGGACTTATCAATCCCACTCGAACTGGGCGGGGAGGAGATAAGGCTTATCGTTACGAGGTGCTGCTGACCTCAGTGTGGTCGGGTAATGTCCTGACACGGAGTGCTTCGGACTGCTGATGCTGGCTGCTGTGAACGGAGGGGCCTCGCCTGGAGTTCGCGGCCAGAACCCCGAACCGGTTCCCTGCAAGCGAACCTTCATGATGCGAGGGCCGAGGTGAAGTAGCTCTAGCGGGCTAAGTGTCTTCCGACCTGTTCACGTTCTGCGAAGCGGGAGGAGTAACTTGCCTTTCCCTCCTGCCGCGGGACAAGACCTGGCTCCCAAGGGGATGCTGAATCTGGGAACTCTCTCCCCGGCGAGGAGGGTGAGTGTTCTGACGATGGGACTTACTCTATTGTGTTGTCGGATGCCGAGGTGGAATCGACTGTTGATTCTGCTGCAACGGTGGGAATTGCTGCTAGTATAAATGGTGTAAAACCTGTTGTTGGTAGTGCTGAAATTGTTGGACCTGTTGCATTTGTGTTTGAATAGCCCGCACGCAGTGTACCAGGTCATCAAGCTGATGCTGTCCGACTCCAGGAGGAATCACAGATGGTTCAACAAAAGTTTCACCCACTACAAGAGGGAGTGGGGCATTCACTAGCATAATTGCTTGAGGTACGATCAACGTCGGGACCCCAACCGCAGAGAGCAGTATGGTGAACTGACCAATGCACACGGTCGAGATCTAAGGTTGCCCCCCGAAGACATTCATCTCATTATTTTGTCCGGCGTTGCGGGAGGATGCCATGGATTCTAGGTTTGTGATTCTTGGTGGAAAGAGGCTTCAAGTAGCGCTTCCCACAAACAACGCCAATTGATGGAGCGCGATCTGGCTGCTCCCAGTTGGAGGTGATCTAGCTTCCAGACGGACGACGGACTGAACCTGCAAGGATATCAGAGAACCCGGGGATGCTAACCCGGTGAGGTCGCTCTAATGCTTAAGTTAGTAAGCTAGTAGCTAGCTGAAATTGCTTTTGAAAGTAGAGAGCTTGAGAGTAGGAAAATCACGCATACCATGGGCCTCCGGGTGTAGAGCCTTTATATAGTAGAGTCATCGTGGGTTTCGCGGAGCGGTTCCGGGATCCTTGTCACGATGAGATCCGTTTCCGCGTTAATGGGGGATAACAGATAGGGCTTATCAATCCCGCTCAAACCGGGCGGAGAGGAGATAAGGCTTACCGTTATGAGGCATGATCCCGCGGGGCTCAGAATCGGATGGCAAGATCTTCGGGGTTGCCATGTAGTGGTCTGCCAGTATTACCTGAGCTAGTGCTCTTTAGATCCGACCTGAAGTGAACGCCGAAGTGCCTTGAGACCGAGGTGGTTCTAATGCAACCTTACACTGAGGTGAACTCGTCCCGAGGTGGTTGGACTATCCGAACTCAATCTGTTGCGGATTTGGCACATCGAGCTGAGCTGTCATCTTATTAGTTAGGTCGTGTCCACGTTTTCCCTACCCCGCAACTCCAAGTTGGATAGTTTTTTAGCTTTATTCTTTCTTTCCCTTCCTTTCTTTTGTTGTCTTTTAATATGCTCTTAGTGGTGTCTATTCTTCTTAGTGGTAGTAACTATGACTTGATAATCCTTAAGCGTTGTTTTTTTTCTTCCTCCGTATAACAACATCTCCCCTCTCAACAACTCTAGATACATTAAAATAATGTTAAAAGGAAGAGAGAGAAATTAAAGTTGAGTAGTTCTCTTTAATACTACCAAGGCTTTCTTGGATTGATAGAGCCTTCTTTTAATGGTTATAAAAATTAGAGATGAAAGGTTATGATGGAAAATGATGGTGTAAGAGTGACCACAAAAATGATCAAGGCCCCAAGCGGGTAATAACTCTTAGAGATTTGGGGACACAAAAGATATGAACAATATTCAAAATACAAGGGTGGAAAAAATAGGAAACCACCTTAAGCGAACGCCAACTTAAAATGAAGAACAAGCTAAAAGTCACAAATTATTTTGACTATAGAAATAACCACCTCTTCGGGGGCTGGTCTGTATAAAGATAGTAACATGATAGGCTTGTCTAGGCTAAGAAAGACAACCCCTAGTATGAACAAAATCCTAAATGGAAAGGAAGCATTAGCAAAGCAATTCAGCCTTCTGCCAAACCTTTGGAAAATTTGCAAAAATTGATCTATTAACGAGGGGCTATTTTGCTAAAAGAAGCAATGATAAGAAAAGGCTAGATAGTAGACTTGTGTGGTGATCACTTATCCACAAGAAAACACAATAAAGAAAATCATCACGTACGAAGAAGGATGTTAAGCCAAACAATTGGAGAACTCGGGCTAACTTAACTCAGCTTCAAATTCCAAGTGCTACAGTGAATTGAATTAAAAAATGAGAAATGAAAGCATAAATGGTAACAATAAAGATCTTTAGGAGAAAGGCATCATTGACAACTCTCCAAAGCAAATAATGACTAGTTGTTTAAACTAAGGAACAACTCTTGCATTAACCTAGTATGATGAGATGGTCAAAGATACTAAGTCATTTAAAAACCCATCCTATCATAACTATAATGTTAAGAAAAAGTCTAGAACGAATGGAAGCTTTATATCACAATCTGACTCTTCAGAGACCAAGTCGTGTGGCACTCTTGGCTCCTAGAAAGAGTAAGGTAAACACCCCAGTGGACTTAGCTTCCTCAAGCTAAGTGAAAGCTAAGTGATTAGGACCCAAAGTTGGCTAAGGAAAGATAATAACTGATAAGAGAACAAAGGAACAAAGGAAAGGAAAGGTGTAAAGCAAGGAGAGAACTCTTTAGGAAGGTGAAGGCTAATTGAACTCAAAGCTTTATGATGATACCAATGGGGGGAGGTCACTCCTATTTATAGGGCTCTCCACCTCCTTTGGGGGTGCAATCATGAATTCATGACCCTCCATTATATGACCTCCTTGTGTGGACCGTTGGATAGAACCTCCTCACTACAATCACATATTTCCACCTCCTTATTACAAAATCCACTGGAAAGGCCCTTAGGGAGGGAAAAGACTAGGCAGTTCATTACATTCTCCCCCACTTAAGGTGGCGGCGTCCTTCTTAATGTCCCTTGCAAGTATTGTTGTATTTGGTCCTCGAATTGCCATAAAGTATTGGCATGCTCCCATCTAGCCTCATTGTCAGGAAAATGCTTCCACTTTACCAAGTATTTAGTATATGATGGGACTCCTCGCAATGTATAACTCGATCAACCAAGATATACTCAGCTTCTTTGTCGAAGGAGGTGGTGACGGCTATAGGTGCCCTTGTTAAGACACTCCTCGAAGGGTCTTCCATATCTTGATGGTATGGCTTGAGCATGCTAGCACGGAAGACGTTATGGATCTTCAACTGCAATGGTAGTTACACCTTGTAGGCTACTCGATTGATCCTCTTGATTATGGGGAAGGGCCTCTCATACCGTCGCATTAAGCTCTTATGTCCCTTTCATAAAGACTTGAATTGTTGGGGCAGTAACTTGACCATCACCAAGTCCTCTACTTGGCATTCAACTGGTCGTTGCTTCTTATCTACCCACTTCTTCTAGGGCTCCACCTTATGTAGCCAGCTACAAGAGTATGTGGTGTGAGTGACTATTTTCCCATTGCCAGCTTGAATGGACTATGATTAGTAGACACACTCCCTTAAAAATTGTAAAAGAACTAAGCCACATCAAGCAACTTGGCCCAGTCTCGCTGGTTGGCACTAACAAAGTGCTTAAGATATAGCTCTAATAGGGCATTAACCCATTCTATTTGCCTATTAATTTGGGGATGAAAACTAGTGGAAGGATTGAGCTTTGACCCCATAAGCTTGAATAACTTTGTATAGAAATGACTCGTGAATAGGGTCTCTATCATTAACGGTGGTTTATGACAACCCCCAATACTTGACAACATGTTTTAGGAACAATCAGACTACCTCATCTGTAGTGCGGTCAGTAGGGGCACATATGAAGGTGCCATACTTGGAGAATTGATCCAAGATCACCATGATAGAGCCATACCCTTCAGACTTGGGTAAGGCAAATATGAAGCCCATGTGAGACTTTCCTTGGGTCTACTTGGAATGGGTAGTGGCTCTAGTAAGCCCCCTAGCCCATGTTGCTCCATCTTGTCTTGTTGACAGACCAAGCAAGTCCACACATAAGCCTCAATGTCATCCTCCATTTAAGGCCAATAGTAAGATTATTTAACTACGACCAATGTCCTACGTTAGCCTAGATGCTCGGCCCATAGAGTATTATGACACTCTTAGACAATGGGGCGCCTGAGGTTCCCCCACTTAGACACATATAGACGGTCACCTTTAGTGCATACAAGTCTATCCCTTAGCCAAAGTTGTCATGTCTTACCTTCTTTGATTAGTTGCAAGATGTTTTTGGCCATAGAATCCTTGTCCAGGCCTTCTTTGGCTTCGGTTGGCATGGTACTTTGGAGCTGAGTAATAGTGGCCAAGTAATCTTTCTTCATTGTTGCTAGTTCAAACTTTGTGCATAAGGCATTAGCCATATGGTTGTCTCGTCCCAGTTTATACTCCAAGGCCATGCCAAACTCTGCTAAAAAAGTCTTACCACCTTGCTTGGTTACAACTAAGCTTCTTTTAAGACTAAAAGTGGCTAGTGGCAATGTTGTTTGTCTTCATAGTGAATTTGGCCCCAAGTAAATAGTGCCTCCAAGTCCTCAAGTAGTGCACAATGGCAATTACCTCATTCTCTTAAATAGTGTACCACCTCTCTGTATCATTCAACATTCTGCTCTCAAAGGTGATGAGGTGTCCCTCTTGCATAAGTACCCCGTCAATGGAAAAGTCTGAAGTGTTAGTGTGAACCTCATATGGTGTTTTGTGATCTGGCAGATGTAACACGAACTCCTCAATGATGGCCTTCTTCAAATCTTCAAAGGCCTATTGAACTTAGTCATCCACTCCCAAGCATGACCCTTCTTTGTAGGTTGAACAATGCTGCTCGTCCAGTGTCCAGAGTATCCCTTAATGAAACACCTATAGTAGTTAACTACGCCAAGGATCTTAGCTTAGTGGGTGGCTCGGATCTTGTTGTTGGGGCATTGGCAAGGCCAAAGGGAATGACTAGGATTCAAAGGAACCATACCTAGTCACACAAATAGTCTTTGGCTCATCCCTTTCTACTATCCTCACTTGATAGTATCCCAAGCGCAAGTCAAGTTTGGAGAAGAATCTTGCATGCTCTAGCTGATCAAACAAGTTAATAATCAATGAAATGGGATACTTGGTTTTGATAGTTACCTTGCTGAGGGCCCGGTAGTCTATGCATAGGCATAAAGACCCATCGTGCTTCTTCTAGAATAAGACAAGTGCTCCATATGGGGCCTTTAATGGCCGAATGAATCCAACATCAAGTAGCAATTTGAGTTGTCTCCTTAGCTCCTTTGGCGCTAGTGGGGCCATATGATAAGAGACCATGGCTAGTGGCTTAGCCCCTGTATCCAACTCAATCTTATGATCAACCTCCCTCTTAGGCGGTAGTCTCTTGGGCAGTTCTAATGGCATGATGTCTTAGAACTCCTTTAAGACTTGCTCTACTTCAGATGGTAGGTTGTCCCTGGCTCCATCATTGCTCTCCACAAGGGAAGCCATGTAGGTGTCATTGCCTTTCATCAAGCCTTTGGGTAGCTACAAGGCTGAAATCATCTTGGTTGTAGGCTTATCTCCTCAAATTGTAGGCACCAGGCAAAGAGAGATTTCCGCCAGGATGCACATGGTGTTCACAAATGGCATAGGCACGATCATGACTTGACTTAGGGAAAGTCTATCCCAAGGACTACTTGAAAGTCGTCCATGGACACTACTGATAGATCAATAGTCTCACGCTAGTCGCCAATCTTTATGCTAACTCCCTTAGTAGTGCCATGGATAGGCTTGGCTTGAGAGTTGACAGCTTTGAGCTAGCCCTTGTCCTCAATTATGGGCAGGCTTAACCTCTAAGCTTCTCCCAAGGACACAAAGTTATGGGTGGCACTAGTGACCACCATGGCCCATGTCATCCTCCCATTGATTCAAGCCTCAATATACATGAGCCCCTTGCTCATGGTCTTGGGATGTGTGGGCTGCTTCTTGAGGGCATTAAGAAGTTGGAGAGAACCCACCCTAGCCTCTGTCGGTGTAGACACCCCATTTTTATGGCCTTTAGTCTTTTTTGCAACACTTTAAACTTAAACCATGCTTTAACTAACCTCTCAACTGATCTAGGGGTATTTTTGGAATTTAATAAAAGTTTGAACTCTAGAATTCAACACATTAGGTACATAGAGTCCAAAAATCCAAATCCGATGATACCAAGATCAATCCAATCCAACACCATTTATCCCTTCATCTTAAGACCCGAAGTTGGAACTAATTCCAATCGTCCGATTGGGATCGTTTTTTATCCTGAATAATATGTCACATGAAATAAAAATCTAACCTTTTAGATGAATATAACTCAAAATTCCAAGTCCAACAATACCATGATCATCCAATTCCGACACCATTAACCCCTCCATCTTGAGATTCGAAGCTAGACTCAATCTAGACCCCCGTTTGGAATTTTCTTTACTATAACTTTGAACCTTGGGACCCACACGACCAAATCTTTCTCCAAGCCTCTAGAACCATTTAAAATTTTATCAGCTAAGGAGCCTCCAATCAATCAAGCCAATCACCTAAACTTAAAATTTTCAGTTTAGGTAAATTAGTGAAATTTTCCATTTATTGTCTTGATTGATTGAGAGAATATCTCCCAGAGTTGTTTTGACAGCCCTTTCCCTCAATCAATCTCCCTCTAAAAATCCTTTAAACCTCAGCCATTGATCTCCTTATTCTTCATATCTCAGCCTTCCATTCCCTTCTAGAATCCTCTCCAAAAATCTATAAATACCCCCATTTTCTCACACACACACACATTCTAGCTTCCTAACGGGTTACAAAAATCATGTCGAGGAAATATTCCATCAAGCTTAGGGAAAATACTCCCCTTCACGTCTAGGTTAGGTTATAGAAATCAAAGCCACAGTATAAAACTGTGGTAATATTCCATCAAAGTTTGATGGAAATATTCCATCAAAGCTTGATAGAAATCAAAGCCACAGTCTAGGTTAGGTTACAGAAAATACTCCTCTTTTTCTGTAAGCTTGATGGAAATATTCCATCAAAGCCACTAGAGCATCTTTTCCATCAAAGCCCAAAAATCTAGATTCAATCTTGGAACTCACACACAAGAACTCTATCCCATTAACCTAGAAAATACTCCCCCTTCACGTCCCAAGCATCTCCAAGCTTCCTAACCCACTTCCAAGATCATGAGGAAAGCTCCATCACGTCCAAAGAACTCCCCTGTGTCTTATGCAACAAAATTTTAGTAGCATCCAACAGGCTTCCTATACCTTAGGCTACAAACAACATCCAGAAATGACTCAAGAGTAATCTAGAAAACCTTGGAAGGGGATTTAATGAATGAATGGTTATTGATGACGTGCAAGAGACTATGGGCGGATGGTTCGGCCTGTGTAACCGAACAGGTTGTAGGAGGTGACAAGATCAACTCCCATTGGCATTCTTCAATTCCCATGGTAGAAAATATTACTTACTAACAACCACCTAGTTATTTTAGTACTAATGATCATCTCTTCTTTCTCGATAGATGCACATATAAGTTCGTGATTTTTAGTAGAGTACCATTTTCTTTTATTTTGTTTTGCATAATAATAAATCATTCATGTTTGTTAAAAATTTCTTACTTTTAGACTCATCATACCTGGACATATGACTTGCATTTAATTACTTCCCTTTGCCACGTTAGTTAATTTTGTATTCATGCTTTCATGATTTTCTTTACTATCATTTTGTTATTTTTGAAGTAGTCAAGTAGTATTGGCTTTCCAACTAACTAAAGACGAATTTTACCTATTGTCTTGAACAAGTAGTTGTTATATCTCATTTTAGTTTTTTTTTTTTTTTTCAGCAACACCTTAGTTATTAGTTTATTTAGTGCAAGTACTTTGATTATTGCTAGTTCGATTTCATATACAACCATTATTTTGTTTAATAAGTCTTACTTAGATTTCATCAAAAGATTTTCAGCTTCCACTCATTTTCATAGCATTTCATCTCCATGCTTTAATAAGCCACTAGTGTAAGTTTCTTCCACTTGATTAGGGTCACTAGGTGTTAGCAAACAATTTGAGTTTGTAATTGTTAGTTTGACACATACATGTTCACATTCCCTTAGATGTTAGCCTTAGTTAACATTTGGCACATTCACTCCATTTATTACCTTTTTATATTATTCGTGTGTTTACATATGATAAGAAAATCCATGGCCTTTAGCACTTTTAGCTTAAAACACTCATTGTCTTCTAGATAAGATTATTCGTTTAAGTATCCTAGATAATTAGTTCTATTGGAAGGGTTAGGATCTATTATTTGGATGGCTGAACCATGCTAGATGGTTGGATGAAATTTCAAAAATTTCCTTATCCTTGTATGAATCAAATATCATATGTTTTGAAAATTGCATTTTAAAAGAACGGTCTTATATTGAACTGGACCAGATTTGAAACCAAACAATGAAAGAGATGTGTACCTAATACGGATACCACAAACGAAAATCCCAAAGTGGAAGTTTACACACAAATCAGTCCTAAAACTAGCCTTCATTGAAAATGGCACAATTTATAGGTGAAACTGATTTAGCAAAACAACAACCCAACTGTTTTGGTTGAACCGGGGAAGGTGAGCCTAATATCCCTTGAATTATTCTTGCAAAAATCAAAGGAAAAAGTTATCTAAATCAGTCCTAGAGCAAATGTCAAGCTGGCAAAAAACTAGGAGACAAAAGAGTGTAGCAAGAACTAGAAAACTGCAAAATTATGAAGTTGTATTGGATTGGTCTGCCCCCTCCTCTTTTATAATCTCTTATGGAGCTATCTACTAATCTAATTAGGAGATAATCCAAATCTAAATCAGATGTAGACTCTAATTAGAGATATACCTTATCTTCTTATAAGATTAGGTACTCCATACCTAGATCCAAATTGAGATTTGCCCCATGCCACATGACAACTTAAGCTGTCAAGTGATAACTTAATTAATCATATTAATTATGGGGCTTAGACCCAATAGCTATAAGGCTCACGATCTAAGGATATTGCATGGCCAACTTAGGTCTGATTTGTATAACTTGGGACCCCACAATGACCTCACATAAGTCCACATGGGTTTGGCCCAGCCTCTATGAAAAAACTTGGCCGAATTCACTACTAAACATAATGAACCCCTAAGCACATCACTATGGGCCCATTATTTACACTTAAATGATCCATGAATTTAGCATTCCTATGAAGATCCAAGGATATTAGACTTAAGTAAGATAAAGTCCATCAGGTAATCAACCCTATAATGGTCTCTTACACTTAACCTCTTGGCTCATAATAATCAAAAACTATTTGACAGAGAAGGACCTCTCCCCTAGTTGCAAGGTGTAGTGTCACACTCTTTATTCAGATTGATCCCGAGAATTAAAACCTTTTGCAAACATTTTTTTATAAAACATTAATAATATATCATATAAATAAATTTTGCAAAACCAAAATCTCAAACATAGTTGAAATCCACTGCCAACAATTTAGGTTTCCATCAGAGAGAATATATGCCCTATCATTCACTTTGTCCGACAAAGGGGATAATCCTGTTACTATGATCACTCACTCAAGTGAATTCTCAGACTGCTCCAACATACATAGGTTTTGACCCTTGATGGATCTCACTGATTGGCATATCAAAGACAATCCAATCTAAAACCTAATGCAACATCATAATCAAGTATAGGGGTTATGTGTAACTTTTCAGTTTTGTCCATCAATCTCCATGGTTTAGAGCACAATTGAAAAATGGTTCGGGTTTAGTGTTTCATCCAAATACATACAACATGTGCTTTGGGTCTAACCCTAGCAGCTGAGACAAGCTGCCCCAACTTCTTTGGTAGTACATCAGTGTTAGCCTTGGTAAGATAAACTCCCCAAGTCTATCCAATGGTTGAGAACACTCTAAATTAACACAAGTCTAATAAGTGTTCAGTTTAAGGGGTAATTTCATAGAAATATACCAATATCAACATGAAACAACAATTTACTTTTATTCATTTACAATAAATGTATTTATACATCAATCTGATTGGAGATAAAGACATACACTGTCTAACAACTTCCACTTGCACTTAGGTCCAATCAAGTATAAGCCTCAGTCTCATACTGTCCACGTGTTTCTCAAACACTTTCTAAGACAGTGGCTTAGTCAATGGGTCTTACACATTCTCCGTTGATGCTACCTTTTGAACCTAGTTGTCCCCTCTACTAACAATCTCCTATAGATCCAATATTGTCACACAACAGTGGAATAGGTGATATGGTAGGATTCCAAATTCCAAGACGAATTTCTTCATCCATACTACTTATTAGGCAGCCTCATTTACAACAATGTGCTTAGCCTCAGTCATGGACTATTTTTTTTACTACACGGGGTCCCAAAGTATCCAAATATAGAATTTCTATCATCTAGGTCAGGCTGAAAGTCTGGGTTAGGCTGAAAATCGACATTAATATAACCAACCATCTGTATTGAACTACCATTGAAGATAAGATAATAGTCGTTAGTCCTCTAATAGGTACTTTAGTATGATTTTCACAACAGTCCAATGCTTTTGTCCTTGGTAAGATTGGTATCTACTTACAATACTAACGGCTTGAGCAATGTCTAGTCAAGTACACAACATACCATACATGATGCTCCTTACACAGGGAACCTCTCTCATGTCCTCAATCTCCTCAGGGGTCTTAGGAGACATTCCTTTGGAGAGAGTGACTCCATGCCTGAAAGGAACGAATCCCCTCTTAGAGTTTTGCATGTATCTATTGACAACCATGTCAACATAAGTAGATTGGGATAATCTAATTATCCTCTTTGATCTATCTCTATAGAGTTAAAGCCCCAAGATATAAGAAACTTCTCCAAAATCTTTCATGGAGAATTGTTATGAAAGCCATACTTTCACCATAGTCAACATTCCTACATCATTCCCAATGAGTAGAATGTCGTCTATATATAAAACCAAAAGCATAACTTTATCTCCTACTGTCTTTCTATAAACACAAGATTTATTCAGATTCTATTCAAAATTAAACTATTTGACTTTTAAGTCAAATCGGATGGTTCGTCTTCTAGAAGCTTGCTTTAACCCATAAATGAATTTGTTCAGCTTACACACCATGTGTTCTTGACCCTTAGCAACAAAGCCTTGCGGCTACTACATATAGATATATTCAGTTAGATCTACATTCAAGAACGAGGTTTTGACATCCATATGCCAAATATCATAGTCGTATCTTTTTGGATTTAATCATGACCACTAGCGAAAAAATCTCCTCATAATTGATGCCTTTTTTCTGTGTACCCTTTCACTACAAATCAAGCTTTTACAGGTCTCAACTTTTCCATCAGGGCCCTTCTTTCTCTTGTAGATCCATTTGCAACTGATTACTTTCACCCTAGGGGACGGGTCTACGAGAGTCAGACTCCATTGATTTTCATCGAATCCATCTCGAATTTCATGGCATCCATCAATTTCAAGGACTCTATGTCCAATATAGCTTCTATATAAGTCACGAGATCTTCCTCACTAGCTGCAACTTTCATCAACTTTCTTGACCATAGTCATAACGAACTGGAGGTCTAAAATCTTAGGTAGATGTTCTAAGCTGGTTATTGTTATTTGGAATCTGTGGGTTATCTCCCACTACTCCTGAGCTCTCTTCATCAAGAACAACTTTTTGGTGGTGATTGTTCAGGATATAGTCCTCCTCCAAGAAGTATGCATTTTAACTAACAAACACCTTTCGTTCTTGTAGGTCATAGAAGAGATACCCTACGAAGTCCTTGGGGTAGCCTACAAATAGGCAACATTTGGTTATGGATTCCAATTTGTTCGCATATGTCCTTTTGATGTGTGCTAGACAATCCCATATTTTTCAAGTGTCTTACACTTACTTTCTTGTCCATCCGTAGCTCGTAAGGAGTCTTAGGAACCGACTTCGTTGGGATCTGGTTTAGTACGTAAATTACAGTCTCCAATACATGCCCCAAAAGGATATGGGTAACTCTAAATGGACGGGGAGTGATTGGACAATATCTAATAGAGTTTGATTTCTTCTCTCCAATAGACCATTTAATTATGGTGTATAGGGCTACAAATCAGGCCGGGTTAGATTGGGTTGAGGCCACCCCTAAGTTCTAAACCCCTAACCCCGACCCTAACCCAACCCTAACCCTAAGCCTAACAAAATTCCATCAACCCTAACCCAACCCAACCCAACCCAAAGTAGGTTGGACTCAGGTTAGGCCCAACCCAACCTTCTTTCCATCCCTTAAAATCTTGTAGAACTTCTTAATCTCAGATCTTAACTCAACTTTCATTACACATATTAATCCTATGCTTTATTAGTATTTGTTTGTTGATGTTTTTATTGGTTCTTTAAGTACAGAATTCAAAAAAAAAAGTGTTTGAAATTATTATAGTTTATTATGAGTTATAGCTTATAACAGATCTTTTATGGGTGGTAAGCTATGGGTGGCAAACAACAAAGAGGACATAAAGAATAAAATATTCAAAAAACATAAAAAATGTTATTAAGGTTTTGGTATTTCCAATTAGGATTAAGTGAAGCAATTATCTTAAAAGAAATAAATGATAGTATGTAATAGGGGTTATACAACTATCATGCATATAAACAAATTATTGTATGATGTCATATATATAACATATATTTTTATATATGATATATACTATAGAGTTGGGTTTGGGTTGGGTCGGGTTGCCCGAGGGGTTAATCCTAACCCTAACCAGAGCATCAACTCAATTGGGTTAGGGCCAACCTAGCCCAAGTTTCTAACCTTAGTGGTGTAGCATGAGGATACAACTGTGATATAATCTCATTATCCTTTAAGTAGTCCTTGAATTCATCGGAGAGATACTCACTTCCTTGATATGATTGAAGGGTTTTGATTTGTTTCTCCAACTATTTCTCAACTTCTTGTCTAAATTCGTTGAACTTTTCAAAGGATTTGGACTTATGTCCCATTAGGCACATGTAACCATACCGAGAATAATCATCGATGAAAGTTATAAAATAACAATTTTGGTTCCATACATTCATAGAACCACATACATCAATATGTATAAGGTCAAATGTGCTTGTAATTCTTTTAGACTTACCTGTAAATGGCCTTCTTGCCATCTTGCCATGGAGGTAAGGCTCACAAGTTGGTAAATCTTCCATAGTGAGAAAATCTAGAGGACCATCTTTCACCACTTTTGTGATATGTTCTATATTAATATCACCAAGTTGGTAATGCCACAGTTACATGGGATTAATTGTATCATATGTTTTTTATTCTTGTGGATGTGTTATGATAACAGTAGCTACAACAATTGCAGTTGTCCCCAAGTAAAACACAACCTCGTCATCAATTAGCCTTCTGCTTTCCTTGAATCCCTTCTTTATTCTTGCGAGATTCTAGATATTGAGGACAATTCCTCTTCTACTACCTAGTCCGCCTATAGAAGTGACATTCATCAGATGTCTTGTCTCTTTTCTACTTCTTTAGTTTGACTCCCTTTTTCTGAGGCTTCTTCTTACCCTTCATTTTCTTCTTTCTAGATTTTCCACTTTCAACAAGCATAGCCACCGGTTTATCCTTCTTAATCAGTTCTTCAACACTTTACAGCATATTACTGAGCTTTTGCAAGCTAACTTTTAACATGTTCATGATATAATTCATGACAAATTGATTGAAGGAAGATGGTAGAGATTTCAGGACGGCAAGTCTTGGTGCCATCATCAAGTTTGGAGTCAAGAGCCTCCAATTCATTTATATAACCTATCGTCCGCATGACATGGTCATGAACTAGTTGGCTCTCGGTCATCCTCGTGGTCATCAACAGTTTGAAGATCTTTTGTCTTATAGAACGATTATGCTTCTCATACATGGTTTTTAAACTATCTAGGATATCTTTGTAGATATCAATTTTGACAAATTATCTATAGATAGAATTATCGAAGGATGCTATAACATAACACCGGGCAAGATAATTTTTCTCTTCACATTCTTGATATTCTCTCATTCTTTCCTTAGAAGCCCTATCACTCAGACATTCTGGTGCTAGGTTTTTGGCAACCTTGTCCAATTTTGCAGATGTGAGCACTAGGTTTAGGTTACGAAACCAGTCTGCATAGTTGGGTCCTTTCAATTTGTTATCGTCTAACAATTTAGTGAATTGTCTGTGTGCCATTTCTACAAAAAGGCATGATTAATTAGTCCATGGCCTTAATATTGTTTCATGTTATCTTTTATAGAATGAACTTTTATCTATATTAATTCATGTCCTTGGAAATGTAGAAAATCACATAGGCGCATGGGGCTAATTGTTTTAGCTGCATAACCCCATCACTTTCTTTGAAGGATCACATATCCACGCATCCAATGAGTTTTCCCTTTGGCCTCTATCAAACAAGGTGCAATGCCATTTTAGGTTAAAATTTTCTAACTAGTAAGTGTAGACCCATCATATCGGGAGCCCCAAGGTATTATGGAAGAATCTTCCATTTTAAGATATGCTCCTCCCACAAGTTTATGACACCCCTCTCATCTCATAAAGTAATCCCACTGACTATCTCAATAAAATGGATAGCCAATTTTATGGTACATCTCCATCCACCAATTCAACCCATTTTCATGTTAATGATGGAAGGCTTTTAGAGGTATCATCTTATGATATTACCTATCCCATTGCACTTATATTGATCATGAGGGAACATGTATATTAGTCCATATGTCAGGTTTAGGTCATACATAATAGGTCCCACTGACTTTCATAAAGTCAAATTTAAATGGGCCGTTAATGGGCTAGGGTTCCCATGAGGTTCCTCTTGGTGAGAAAGCTATTGAGGGGGTCCATTTGAAAAGGAGATCATGCAATGATCCATGGGCATCATGGCTAAATGAATGATGTGCATTCAGCCATGAGGATCGTGGAGAGCCACATAAATCAATACATGGGCTTAAAACTTATGGCCCATGAACGAATCGCATTCATTCAGCACCTCACATACATATACATAATTGATCTATATCAATTTAAAACTTGTAAAACCCATATCCATTTAAATTAACACATGATCAATCCATCAATAGGCTAAATTATCTAATAATTTTGTCTTGGTATATGGGCTAAACTATAAAAAGCAGTTCGACCCATATAGCAGTATAATAGTCTATGCTAAAATAGGTCAATATTGCTTTAATCTAACATATAAGGGTTTTCAAGTATGGGCCGAGTTGGTACATGCAATAGGCATCAAACCCCTAGCCTAGATTGATTTTGGGTCACTTAAACAATGATCTAAGGGGTTGTGATTAAACTCCAAAGAAACATAGGCTCGGCCCAACAAGATTGGACCAAAGCTAGGTCAGATTGACCAAGGGTTTGGTGTCCAAAACATGCATCAATTCACATAGATAATGATCTGAAATTCTCAATTATGATTTACAATTAAATCAAAAAATAAATAGAAGATAATTAAGAACAAAAGGCTAAAGCTGATAGTGTGATGGTCAAAATCCAATTTGGACGAAAATTGCATCCCTGCGAAACCGCAATCTGTAGATTGATCTCCATCTGCAATCTCTATCTTCTCTTCAAGTTCTGACAATTTATTTGATATAAAAAATAGAAAAACCCTAATTTCTATTGCTTATATCAGAAAAACCAAATTGTCTAGTCTAGTTCTTGCAAATTTGAGTTTTGGTTCAAATATGGTTTAGTTCAGTCCAAGGGCTGAACCTAATGCTCTGATACCACTGTTGGAAGGGTTAGGATCCATCATATGGATGGCTGAAACATACTAGATGGTTGGGTGAAATTTCAAAAATTTCCTAATCCTTCTAGGGATCGAATTCCTTGTGTTTTAAAAAATTGTATTTTTCAAGATCGGTCTTGCATTGAACCAAACCGACTTTGAAACCAAATGAAGAGGGAGATGTGTACCTGATATAGATACCACAAATGTAAACCCCAAGGTGGAAATTCACACCCAAATCAGTCCTAAAACCAGTCATCACTGAATATGGCATAGAGTATAGGTGAAGTTGATTTAGCAACAAAGTTTTCAACAAAACTACAACCCAACGGCTTGGATCGAATTGGGGAAGGTGACCCTGATATCCCCTAAATTTTTCTTGGAAAAATCAAAGAAAAAATTGATCTATATCAGTACTAGATAGCTGATGTCAAATTGGGCTCTAATTAGAGATATACCTTATCATCTTATAAAGCCAAGTGCTCCATACCCAGATCCAAACCCAAATTCACCCCATGTTATGTGATAACTTAAGTTGTCATGCGACAACTTAATTAATCATATTAATTATAGGCCTATGGCCCATCATCTATAAGGCTCACGACCCCAGGATCTTGCATGGCCAACTTAGGTCTGATTTGTATGGTGTAGGACCCCACAATGACCTCAAATAAGTCAACATGGGTTCAGCCCAACCTCTATGAAAAGGCTTGGCCAAATTCACTGCTAAACATAATGAACCCTTGAGCACATCACTATGGGCTCAATATGAACCCATCATTAACACCTAAATGACCATTGAATTCAACCATCCTATGAAGATCCAAGGATAATGGACTTAAATAAGGTAAAGGTCATCAGGTAATCAGCCCTGTAATGGTCTCTTACACTTAACATCTTGGCCCATAATGATCAAACACTGCCCGACAGGGAAGGACCTCTTCCCTGGCTACAAGGTGCAGTGTCACAATCTCTACTTAGATGGATCCCAGGAATTAAAACATTTTGCAATTTTTTTATAAAATATTAATATATACATATATATATGTCATATAAATATATTTTGCAAAACCAAATCTCAAACACAATTGAAATCCATTACCGACAGTTAAGGTTTCCATCAAAGAGAATGTAAGCCCTATCATTCACTTTGTCCGACAAAGGGGCCGATCCTATCACCATGGTCACCAACTCAAGTGAATTCTCAAACTGCCCCAACATACCTAGGTTTTGACCCTTGATGGACTTCACTGATTGGTATATCAAAGATAGCCCAATCCAACACCTAGTGCAACACCATAATCAAGTCTATGGGTCATGTGTAACTTTCCAATTTTGCTCATTAATCTCAAAGGTCCAGGGCATAACTAGAAAATAGTCCGATTTCAGTGTTTCATCCAAACACACACTACATGTGCTTCAGGTCTAACCCTAGAAGTTGAGACAAGTTGCCCCAACTTCTTTGGTAGCACATCAATATCAGCCTTGGCAGGATTAACTCCCCAAGTCTATTAAATGACTGAGAATATTCTAAACTAACACGTGTCTCATAAGTGTTCAGTTTAAGGAGTAATTTCACAGAAATATACCAATATTAACATGAAACAATAATGTACTTTTATTCATTTACAATAAATGTATTTGTACACCAATATGATTGGAGCTATAGACAACCTCCTTTTCTCCCGTGTTATTTTCAACACACAAAGTAGGAAATCTCTTTAAGAAATTTGCATTAGGATTTGATAGATCACATTCTTATGGTTGCATTTAGAAAATTTGCATAATCATCTTGTTACGAGTAGGATATTTTGGTAGCTAGGTTTGTGCTTCTAGTTTGTTAGTCATCCAGTTTTCCAACCAATAACATCTTTCCATTTTGAGTTTTCTTTTTTTGCAAATATTTGATTCACAATATTTCCAATCTCCTAATTTTTCATTATTATAGTTTCTTTTCCTTATTTGTTTATTCATAAATCTTTTTGATGTTAGTCTAGATCTTTTGCTCTTACTTGTGATGTGTTCGTTAGTTTGAATTACTGCTCCTTAGAAATTTCTTTCTTTTAATATCCAAAAATTATTATATCTTCCTTGGAACATTGGAGAAGTAGAGGTCAGTTTAACCATGTGTGTATGGGGTGCCTAACACCTTCGTACACCGAAGCTTGATCCTTAGACCCTTGGGACATTAGTGAAGTAGAGGTCGGTTCACCCTTATAGCTTGGTGGCTTGTTCCCCTCCTTATAGGCAGTAGCCTTTCCTTTGTCTTCCTTATGGGTGGATGACCTTTCTCCCCCACCTTTACCCTGTATAGGCTTAGAAGACTTCTGCTTAGGCTGGTTAGACTTCTTGAACTCCACCAGTTGCTTGGCCATGGTCATGGCTGTAGCATGATCTTGTACATTCCGCCTATGTAGCTCCTATTTTGCCTATGGTTGTAGGCCATCCATGAAGTTGAAGAAGAACTCCTTATTAGCCATGTCAAGAATCTCCATCATCAAGGATGAGAAGTCCTTCACATAGTCTCGAATGGAGATTGTGTGCTTGATCCTCTTAAGGTTCTTCTAGGCTAGATATTCCACATTCTCAGGATAGAATTGGCACTTAATCTTGGCCATGAAGTCTGCCCAGATGCTGATGGAGCATTGCCCCTTCTCCAAGGCCTTGGCGTCTCTAGCTCCATTGAACTGTGGTGGCTTAGGTTCCTTCACCCGTACTACCTCCTTAGGAGCTGAATACTCCCCCGTTGCCATGGCCTTCTTGCACAAGGCTAAGTCACCCTTCATCACCTCCAGCTACACCTTGAGTGTTTCCATCTCGTCCATGACCTTAACTTCCAAGGCGTCTTGCTTCAGAGTCTCCTCATACACCAACTCATTGAGAGTGGCAAGAACACTACTCTTGAGGTCTCTGAAGTCGTCTGCAATACCTTCCATGCTTGAGCTAACCTCATCAACTTTGTCTCTCATGTCAACCACAACTAGCTCCATCTTGGCAAGCCTAGCCTCCAAGGCTGAAAGAAGGTACCTCAACTTGTCCCTCTTCTTGGACCGTTGGGTAGCACCTCCTCACCACAACCACATATTTCCACCTCCTTATTACAACCACACATTTTACCTCCTTTGGTGGAAGCTTCTAGGAATCTCCTATGAATATTTTCATTCTAGAAAACAAGAAGAGACGTTCATCAACAACATGAATGCTAATGAAATGAGCATTGATAAAGTCGATTTGGATGCTAGAAAGACTACAAATAACTTCAGCAAGTGGGCGCTTTGCCTTCATGCAATAGTCATGGGTGAAATAGTATTGATCAATGTTATCACTCATAGAGCAAAGTTATCTTGGAACATCACTAGTAGGCTCTCCATCAAGTCCTTGGTAATGGTTTCTTCCTCTTAACCTTCTTGGCTAAAGAAGGCTATGATTACATATTGAAAAATGGTCCATGGTTTATGATGGGAATTACCAAAGGAAGACTAATTTGATATCAAGGAAAAGCTCCTTGATTGCTCGGAGGTTCCAAGATCAAGTATCAGAGTTTATTAGAGAAGAGATTTTTTGGTTTTGAGCTGTTCTTGTGTTAGGGCCAAAAGGTTTTAAGGTATCAATGCCTGGGATTCAAGGGTCATCCCATATTTTTATTTGATCTCCATATCCAACCTTCCACAACAAACCTTTTTTCAGAACTTTTTTTCCCTTTCAATAATATCTGTCCATCCCCAAGACTGATTGCTCCTCTCTTTTGAGTCAAGGAAATGGGAATTTGGAAAATATTTGGCTTTCATTACCTTAGCCCATAGCTCTGTGAGTCATGACACGGTCTCTAAGCCCGTTTAGCTAGTAGAGCTAGGTTGAAAGTTTGTGGGTCTCTAAAGCCTAGTCCACCTTTCAGTTTGTTTTTACAAATTTGCCCCCATGAGACCCTTTGTGCAGCCTTGTGGAGCCAAAAACAAACAAACAAATCCAGAAATGGGAAAAGGTTAAAGGAATGGTAAAATCTTAAAATGTGCTAAGTTCAGGGTAAATTTGCACTCTGGTTCATTTTTGCCTATGTTTGGCAACATTACATTTATGCTTGACAAATGACAAACCAATGCATATTTACATTGAAAATAAGATGTAAGAGTACATCAATAAAAATTAACCCAATTTTACAATTTATATGAACTGTTTTACACTCTACTTATTTGCATTGTTTCCAAACACAGCATTAAAAGGAAAACCTCCCATCCAAAACCTACGAACAAAACAATATGATTTTGCCCACCACCACATTCTTCATTTAACAAACAAAGAAATCAGCTAGCCTACATGAAGAAAATGTCAAGCACCTCCCAAAATTATGTGATAACTGGAAGAGAAAAAAGTTAAACTTAATAGAAAGCGGGACCCGTTTTAATCCAAAAGGGACAAAGATTTTCAGGTTTGGAGGAGCCCATTAGAATTTCTGAAAGTAGAAAGAGAGAACTTGTGGTTTCTAATCCGATTCATTCACCCATCCACAGAGCCAATATAGTAAGCACATGGGGAGTCTGAAGTAAACCTTTTTCTACTTACCTAACGTTTGAAATCAACTTAGACTAAATGAAATCAGCTGGCCTAACTGTGGGGTGAGCGGTGAGTGTGAATTAGAAAGAGAATTTCAGACAGTTTTTTTTTTTTCTTTTTTTCTTCTTTTGGGTGCAAAATTTTGTGGTCTTCACGAGCTGATGTCTTCGCCGCGGCTGAAGTGCAACCTGCGACAATCGATCCGCCGTTGATCATGTGTATTACTCTTCGAATTGGTCTTTCTTCAGGCAGTTGTCTCTGTGGTCGCTCATTCTGTCTGTTGCTGGATTTGGGAGCATCTCTACTTTGCTCCCCCTGTCGAGCTGTTTGATTTTTATTATCATTTAATACAAAGTTTTTCAAATATCCATGACGAATGAGTTATTCTATCTCATCGCAGAGGTTCTTACAATTTTCAGTGCTATGACCGTGATCTCTATGAAAGTGGTAGTATACATTTCTGTTCCTTGTGTTTGGGTCTCCTCTCATTCGAGGTGGCCACTTCACGTAAGAAGCGTTCTTGATCGCCATGAGGATTTCTGCTCGCTTCGAGTTCAAGGGAGTGTAATTTTTCTTTCATCTTGAGGAACTCGGAAAGGCTAATCCGGTTTTCCTCCTCAAACTGGCTTGTCCTTCTTTCTCTTGTTGTCCCCGTTAGTTGAGGCCTCTCCTTCTCTTTTCCTCTTCTCTGGTGAATTCATGCTCTTCTAGTTCATCTCTTCCTCTGTTCCGATTAACTAGTCGACGAGCTTGAGGAACTCAGTGACGTCTTTGGCTTTGTTGGCAACCATGTGGCACTTGAATTCCTTGTGGGTGATTCCTCTCTTTACAGCTGTAAGCCTTACAGCGGGATCTAGATCGAGAATCTACAAGCATGCATCATTGAATCTCTTGATGTAGCGACGGAAAGATCCTCCCTCCCTCTGGACTATTCCGAGTAGGCTCTCCTATGACCTCAGGCACCTCTTACTAGTGATGAAGTGCGAGGTGACGATCTGCACGAACTGCGCCCAACTCTTGATTGTCCTGGGCGCAAGGTTTCTATACCATGTGCGAGCTACCCCCTTGAAAGTTGTGGAGAAAGCAACACACATGCAAGATTCATCTGCTCCGTCCAGGTGCATCTGAGATTGGAATGAATCGACGTGGTCATTCAGATCGAACAACTCGTCATACTTGTCCAAGGGAGGTACCATGAAATCTTTGGGCATCGGAACTGCCAGGAGCTCGGGAGATAAGGGAGATGGTACAGAGAGGAGTGGAGCAGTCTTTATTGTTCCTGAGCTCGCCTCTTCTTTTCCTTTAGGCTAGTCGGGTTGGCTTTGGACTGCAGATCGGCGAGCCTTGCGACGCCGCTTCTGCTGCTTCTTCGCTAGCTCTGCGTTAGTGCTATTGGCCTCGGTGTTATCAGGCACGGTCCTCGCGGGGAACTGCTCAGAATGTTGGTGGCGGCTACTGCGAACTGATGGGCCTGGTCTGGAATCCGTGGCCCGAACCCCGAATCGGTTCTCCGCAAGCGAAACTTTGAACTAGGAGGGCCGAGGTGAGACGGCCCTGGCAGGCTGGGTATCTCTCGATCTGTTCACCTGTTGGGAGGTGGGCAGAGTGACCTGCCTCTCCTTCCTGCCGCGGGACGAGGCCTGGCTCCCGAGAGGGTTCTGGGCTTGGGAGGTCTCTCCCCGGCGAGGAGCACTCACAATGGCGGTGAGGCTTAACTTGTTGTATAGTCAGATGCCGAGGTGGAACCGGTTGTTGATTCTGCGGCAACGGAGGGAACTGCTGCTGGTACTACTGCTGATAAACATGGTGGAGGACTTGCAGCTGGTACAACTAAAATTGCTGGACCCCAACATGGTGGAGGACAAGCGCGTCACGGAGGGAAATGCTATTGATTCTGCGGCACCGAGCTTGAGGAACTCATTGACGTCTTTGGGTTTGTTGGAACTCAGTTATGGGCAAGCTTAACCTCTAAGCTTCTCCCAAGGACACAAAGTTATAGGTGGCGAGTATGAAGCCCGCGACCCCATCATGGCTGCTTACTTGGCCAAAGCTAGGGAGATCCTGTGCGGCTTCATTTCTTACTTCATAAAGCAGATCCGAGGTCCGAGAACGCTGAGGCCGACGCCTTGTCCCGATTAGCCAGCACAAGCAACAACACCATGCGGACCGTGTATACAGAGAACTTACCTCGGCCTAGCATTCTCAAGGGGGGGGGGGGCAGAAGAGGTCGCTCCTGTAGCACAAGCAGAACCAAGCTGGATTGACCCACTCGCGAGTTACCTGCTTTACAGGACCCTCCCTGCAGAACGCAATGCGGCCCGAGGGTAGAGCGCTAGTCAGCTAAGTACGCCATTATAGACGGACAGTTGTATGGAAGGTCCTTCATGCTCCCCTACTTGCACTGCTTGCGACCCTTAGAGGCCGAGTACGTACTCTGTGACACCCATGAAGGCTTGTGCGGCGAACACTTGGGGGGCAGGGCTCTCGCATAGAAGGCATTATGGTAGGGCTATTATTGGCCCACAATGAAGGCAAACGCACTCGAGCTCGTCAAGAAGTGCGGTAAGTGTCAGAGGCATGCTAACATCCACCACCGACCTGATGTCGATCTGAAATACCTCACTAACCTGTGGCCCTTCGCATAGTGGGGCTACCGGACTACCATCAAGACTGCCACAGGTGAGAATCCTTTTAACCTCACTTACGGCACAGAAGCGGTGATCCCAGCAGAAATCGATGTGCCTACACTACGCTTGGAGGCCTACGATGAAGAGACAAATGATGACGAGCTTCATACCAACCTAGACCTGGTGGAAGAAGTACGAGACCTGGCATACATCCGGACTGTAGCTTACAAACAAAGAGTAGCTCGGTACTATAATGCTCGGGTCAAGAAGTGGCACTTCCGTGTCGGCGACCTGGTTCTTCGGAAGGTTATGGTACCTGAGCCCGGTGTCGGTAAACTCGGACTGAATTGGAAAGGTTCATACCTAGTAAGACGAGTATATGGGGAAGGTACGTACGAGCTCGAGACTCTAGAAGGGAAGCAAGTACCTCGAGCATGGAACATCGGCAACCTAAAAGGATATTGCTTGTGATCACCGAATTGGAGAGAGGACTGCGAGTCACTCCCAGAAGCCCACAGGCTATGATGCTGAGCTGACATAAGACCACGGCACTACGATAAGTCCCAATCACCTCTTCGGCATGGGCAGACAAGTCCTAGTCTCCTCTTCGGCATAGGCAGACAAGTCTTATTCGCCTCTTCGGCATAAGCAAATCAGTTCTCATGCCTAAGGCATAGATAGTTCGGGTACAAACCCTACTATGTCTAACCCACCTCGGCATATAACAACAGGTGAATCCCATTTGAACTCAAGCCTGATGGCTCGACATTGAGAGATAATTGACACCTAAGTGAGTAGCCCGCACGCAAACAAGTCGGGTATATACCCTACTATGTCTGCCCACCTCGGCGTACAATAATGTGAAGTTACCCCTACCTGGAGTCCATCTCGTTAACTCAACGATTCAGGGTAACCAACACTTAGAAAAAATTCTTCTTCAGTTATCCCTACTCGTAGTCCAGCTCGTTAGCTCGACGGTTCGGGGTAACCAACACTTAGAAAAAAATCTCCTACTTGGTTTAGTTCACCAATTCGGGAGTTATTTACACTTAGAAAATTTGTGCATAAAGAGAGCCAAAATACTTGTATTTCATTGAAGTAAAGTTTTGAGTACAGAAAGAAGAAGAAAAAAAAGGAGAAACTTTCACTATGAACCGAGCTCAGAGGCTCAGGGTATACATCATAAAGACCCAAGAAAAAAGACAAGAATCATGTATCCGAACTACCGGGCAGGTCAGTCTCCATGCGATCCTCCTCCGCGTCCTCTCGACCTGACGGGCCCGCCTCGGGGACTTCATCATCGCTTTCCTTTTCGGAGGAGTTGGGTTCTTCGTTGGCCACCTTTGCCACCTCGGGAGTGAGGTCAGACATAGAAACAATTCCGAGGTTCAGTTCGGGAAACTTCTGCCGCATCAGATATTTTCATAGCTTGAAGCCAGACCGGTAAGAGCTCGATCCGTACTCGACTTGGAGATATTTTCATAGCTTGAAGCCAGACCGGTAAGCCTAGTCCACCGTTCAGTTTGTTTTTACAAATTTGCCCCCATGAGACCCTTTGTGTAGCCTTGTGGAGTCAAAAACAAACAAACAAATTTAGAAAGGGGAAAAGGTTAAAGTAATGGTAAAATCTCAAAATGTGCTAAGTTCAGGGTAAATTTGCACTCTGGTTCACTTTTGCCTGTGTTTGGCAACATTACATTTATGCATTGATAAATGACAGACCAATGCATATTTATATTGATAATAAGATATAAGAGTACATCAATAAAATAAATAAATAAATTTACATTCAAGTGGGCTTTTGATAAAAAAAAAATATGGTTTATTGGAATTCATGTTTGCATCCATTGTAGCTAAAAATCTATTTGATAAGAAAGTAAATTTGTGAGTGCAAAATTAACCCAATTTTACAATTTATATGAACCGTTTTACACTCTACATATTTGCTTCACACTTATTTGCATTGTTTCCACAGCATTAATAGGAAAATGTCCAAACACAGCATCACAATTTTACAATATGATTTTGCCCACCACCACATTCTTCATTTAACAAACAAAGAAATCAGCTAGCCTACATGAAGAAAATGTCAAGCACCTCCCAAAATTATGTGATAACTGGAAGAGAAAAAAGTGAAACTTAATAGAAAGCGGGGCCCGTTTTAATCCAAAAGGGACAAAGATTTTCAGGTTTGGAGGAGCCCATTAGAATTTCTGAAAGTAAAAAGAAGGAACTTGTGGTTTCTAATCCGATTCATTCACCCATCCACAGAGCCAATATAGTAAACACATGGGGAGTCTGAAGTAAACCTTTTTCTACTTACCTAACGTTTGAAATCAACTTAGACTAAATGAAATCAGCTAGCCTAACTGTGGGGTGACCGGTGAGTGTGAATTAGAAAGAGAATTTCAGACAGTTTTTTTTTTTTTTTCTTTTGCGTGCAAAATTTTGTGGTCTTCAATCCAACATCCACCCATCCAGAGTGGAGAGCGCCAACACTGTAAGCACATGGGAAGTGTGAAGTGAACCTTTTGCTACCTACCTAATGTTTAAGAGCAACGTTAGCCTAAATGAAATTCATACCTACTTAATGTTTTTCTCCTCGACCCCTTTTTTTTTCTAACTTATTGGTTGCGGAAACGTCAACACTGAAACAAATCAGCTAATACACCAACCAGCCAGCCCTCGGTTGGTTTCCTAATGTTTGGGATGTATGTTGCCAAATCATATATAAGGAATTATTTCAGCTAAAATAATTAGACTTTACTCGTTAGAGCTAGAAACATCAATTTCTAGAAACAGCCTCTCACACATAAATAATCTCAAATGATGAATTTAGCCTAAGATAAGTGTGCGAAATTAGGAAATAGAATTACATGTAGACCTGGCAATTGGGTTGGGTGGGTCAGGTTCAGGTTGGGTCAAGACATTTCGGGATGATTTCGGATTAGGTTGCTAAATGCTGGACCCTAATCTTAAATGGTCAGTTTACAATTGACCCATGGGTCAATTCAGGTCATCCCAAAAGATAACTGAAGTTTAAAAAAATAAAGAAAAAATACATGAAAATTCTAAAATTAAAAAAAAAAACCTTAAAATACCAAAAATAAAATAAAAACCTAAACATTTAACAATTCAAAGAATAAACAATAAAGAGTAAAGACTGAATAGTAAAAAATTAAAGAGTGGAAAATTCTAACAATACATAAATTGTCCCAATTAGACCTGACAATCAGGTCGGCAGGTTGACCCATGACCCAACCCAATCCAAATTTTTTCCGGATCAGGTCGGGTCAGGTCATTCTCAATTAATTCATGTAACTAAATGTGAGTCCCTAATTCTGTTTTTTCGAGTTGGATTGGATCGAGTTTATGAATTGGGTCAACTTTTTATCAGGTCTAATTACATGCTTAACCCCATCTAAGCATGTGGGTTGATTTTCTACACCCCCGTGCCCTTTTCAATCCCTTGTCACTCCCTCTTTGCTTCTCACCATAAGTGATTTCGGTTTCAATTTTGCCTTTCTGTAGGAGGCCATAGACCACCTCCCCCATACAGCCCTCCCCATCGTCCACAACCCCTGCACCACCTCCACTAATGGAATCTGGTTTCCCCATCGGATTTGTACAGAGATCAAAGTTTGGTTTGCCATTTCGCAATTCACAATTCACATCAAAAGCGATTTAGCACCACTGTCACACTTCAATTTGCAATTTCACACATCAGATCTATAAGCGCTGTAGTGATTTTTGCACCTTTCCACAGGTTTAGAAAGCACAAAAACGATGGCTTCCATTCTCCCCTTTCCTTTTATATTTACATCACAAACCTTAATCATTACTTTCTTTCTTATTTTCTTGCTTTTGCCAAGAAGAAAGATAATGGGAAAAGTAATCGAATGAGTTATCTCCGTCTCTCATCTCTTGAGAATTGAGTTGTATTTGTAGGATTTGGGAGTTGCCGAAAAGCCTATAAGCCAAAGATATGACATTCCTCTGAACCTTCATATCATTTATGCATTTCTGAGTTTCTGTAACAATTTTTGTGTTGTGTATGTTACAAATCTATATAATGTATTTCACTTAATATAATTTTTTATTATAGACAGTAAATCAAAAAACGTTATATAACTCAGCACCCCATAAGAAAATTGACGGCTATTGTGGGGGCATTATTACTAGTTGCACAATCATTTGGTTGCAAGATTCAAGCTCAACAGTTTTCCAAATGTCATTCCCTTCATCAATTGAGTCAGGATTAGCTGAGCTTGATGGCTGTGTTAGGGATTGTGCAATTGGTCAAAATGCCCCACAATAGCCATCAAGTATATATATATATGGCCCACAACAACTCAATCTTTCACTTCATCATGTCTGACTTTTTGCTTGAAAAATGGATCTTTTATCAAAGACGGGTTTTGGGATTTTATAACTTGTACAGGTACAAGATGAATGCAATATTATGGTAAACCCAATACTCCTCAACTAACATATTGGTAGAAGGCATATGAAATTATGTAGAAAGTGTTGAATGTAATAGGCACATTTACTAAAACACCCCTTTTACTTTGGATTTACTAAAATCTACCATATAGTTTATATTTTACTAAAATGCCCTTAATAGTTCACAATCAATTTACTTAATCGGCCTTCCATTATATGATAGTAGAAAATGATAACTTTGACCTTAATGTCCATTTGAAAAAAAAAATAATCAAAAGAGAATAAAAATGGAAATATCATTTTTGCCCCTAATAAGACACGAGTAACCACTTTAGTTGGCTCCACTTGGTCAATTTTGTTTTCTGTACAAAAAGTGTAAGAGGTAATTCTGGAATAAACAATCATGGGCCCATTCTCTTGAATATCTTTAGTGAAAGGTTGATTAAGTAAATAGGTTACAAATTATAGGGGTGTTTTAGTAAATGATCCAATGTAATAATACTTTGAATTTAACATGAAGAATAATCGATATTTTATGTGTGTTTTTACATATTTTAATCAAATTATTAGAAATTTTATATTTGTTTGTGCAATTTTACTTGTTTATTGTTTATATATAATTAGAAATAATAGCAAGATGTAGGTTTTAGACCCAACCCACCAATTTGACCACCCCACCCTTCAATGCAAGGAAAGTAAGGTCGAGGAGGGTTTGGATTCTAAAAATCCAACCCGCTAATGATTTCTAGATAGGGTATAAGTTGGGAGGTGTAGAGAGGTAGATAGGGTCTAGAATTTACAAAACCCTCCTTGAACCTGTCTCATTGCCATCCCTAACTTAGGAAAATTAGGTTGTGTTTGGTGTCATTGATGTTTCTACAAGAAATGTTTGAACTTTATCAATACAAAATTTTGAGAGATTGTCTTGTCATATCACATCAAGATAACCATTTCCACCAAAAAAAATATAAGCATTGGATTGGGTGTGGGCATATATAGTGAGAACATAGAAATGGAAATGATGCCAAATGTTGTATTGATATCTCAAATCATCTATATTGTAAAAAAGTAGTATTGACCAACTTAAAGCATTACCACTGGAAGGGACAATTAATGTTACCAAACACAACCTTGATTTTGATTGCAATGCCAATCATCAAGGGGATTACCTAAAGTTGATAGCTATTTTAATCACCATTTTCAAAACCGGACCAGACCGGATGGTCGGACCAGAAAACTGAGAACCGGTCACCTGATCGGTTTCATTTTCCTCCAAAACCGCTTTTTCCCCCAAAACCATTGATTTTGGTCAGCAAACCGCTGAACCGGCCAGTTAATCGTTCGAACGGTTTTGACCATTTTCTAATCTTTTAATTTTTTTAATTTTTTTTATCAGAACGGACTGGCCATTCGAACCGGTAATCGGACCCCTGACCAGTTTGGTCACCGGTTCGTTTTTAAAAACCATAGTTTTAATGGCTATGGTATCAATCGTTTTGCTCCGAACCATGCATAAATGCGATTGAGAGATTGAGCAATTGTGGGCCAAGCATATACACTTTATGCTATGGTGGAGAGGAGAAAATTGATGAGTTCATATCTTCTCTACCAAGTTAAAGAAGTTTGTCACAATTTTACACACGGGAACGGACTATCTATTATGAGTGAACACGCCAATATTCACTTCGGGTCCCATGTGGGTCCATCTGTATATATCAGAACTGTTGCAAGTTTTACTTTGACATTTTTGATGAGTTGTTGTGGGAGCTAGTGGTGAGTCCAATTGTATAAATTGGCGGGTGATTCAATGCTATGTTTTATAGTGTGGATGAGAAGTTGGTGGGTGTGGAATGATCCACATTGCACTAGCAGGGACCGATCTACATCATACTAATGTCCAAAGTTGTTCTGAATTGTGGACAAACTATGTAGATTGTTCTAACTACACCCATATCGGCATCCTGTAGGCGTGGTGTGGACCAATCTACACTACACTTATTTATTCTATATATCTTATATACAATTTATGAAGTAATCTATACAGTCAATCATAAATGTTTAATTTTTAGAATTTATATGATAAATAAATTGAAAAAAGGCATTATCAATTGAATTTTAACTTAAAAAATATTAATTTCAAACATAATTGATAATAAAATCATTTAAAATATAAATTATTATTTTATTAATAAAAATATTAAAAAAATAATATTTAAACAAACGAAATATCAAACTATTACAAAACAAGCATAGCATCAAACTATTTATGCAAAATAATAATCCATTGGATCCCGTACTAGCTGGTGAAAAAACCACCTACATTACAACTAGTATTTAAATAGAAATAACAAAAACAAATATTGTAAGACAAACAGATTGGTCCACTGGTTTCCTGAACTCTTTGATAGGATCATAAAGTGCGCTGACAAAAGAGAAAAGTCATTCTTACTATAACTTGGGTTCCTTTTTTGCTCAAAAATATTGGAATTTCTTCCAAACTATTGCCAAAGGCACAGCTGACTAGAAGCATTTAATTTTCTTCTTCAAATCAGTAACGTGCCACTCAGTTATAAGTCTTTAACAGATTCAGGAAAGCACCAATAATATGTTGTAAACTTTAAGTATGCACCACCAAATTCTGGATGAGAAGCTACAGAATCTATTTTCAAACCCAAAAAAAATGGTATAAATTTTAATATTTAGGAAAACACCAATAATATGATATAAATTTTACTTTTCTTGTAGCTATCATATGTTTTCAATAATATGGTATAAATTTTCAGGAAGCCACCAGATTCAGGAAAACACCAATAAAAATGGTATAAATTTAATTTTCTTGTTGCTGTCATATGTTTTCAAACCCTGCTCATTTATATGTTTGAAGTTCTTTAACATTTGCAATAACAATGGGACTGGTGGAGTCTATGGCCATTGGCAGCATTTATATGTTTTCAAATTGGCTAGCCATTGTCGATTTATACTGTAGTATCAATTTGAATAGGTTGAGGGATTAGGTGCCCATAAGCAAAGGCTTTTCTGATCATTTCTAAGTCCAATTCCATTTCTTAGTCTGTCACTTGAGTATTTCTAACCTATAGTATGGCTGGTTCAAATGTTAAGAGCTTTGATAAGAAATTTACAATTTTGGTAAGAAATTTACATATGATAGTCTTCACTTGTATTTTCATCATTTCATGGCTTCTATCAAGAGAAAAGCTGACTGGTGCCTTTTACTTTTGGGATTAATTCCCTTATTCTTATTTGTAGCTTATGCATGGATTAGTCGGTCTGGCCATGGGTACTTTGTGAAACTATGGAATACAACCATTTTTTGTGATCTGTTTAAGCTTCTTACACAGTGCACAAGCTTAATAGGCAATTAGGCATGATATAATCTGTGCAGTTGAGCTATTTATACAAGTGATTTGTTGATTTCTTCTTGGTATCTGTAAATGTTGTGGCTTATCCTAGCCATACCAGTTAAAAATTCTATTATATTTTCTTACTTTTATCAGGG
This sequence comes from Nelumbo nucifera, assembly GCF_055504915.1. Classification (NCBI taxonomy): domain Eukaryota; kingdom Viridiplantae; phylum Streptophyta; class Magnoliopsida; order Proteales; family Nelumbonaceae; genus Nelumbo; species Nelumbo nucifera. The sequence continues at coordinate 63,059,950 of NC_142649.1, forward strand.
TGATTTTATTCTTGTGCTTTAAACATTAATATAAATTGTTTCAGTTGCTCAGTTGCTCATTTATGCTTCTCAGGTTGGGGGAAAATTGGGGGACTTTCTATCTTCTTCTGCACATTTGTACCCTCTGTTGCCTTGCTCAATTTCTTTACACTCATTTTGTGTTGTTATATCTTTTGGTTCTTTATTTGTTCTGATGAGATTAACATTTTCTTAACACGCAGGTTCAAGCAATGGATGCAAATGGTCGAGGAGAAAACACATTCAAACAGTAATCACTGAAAAGTGTTCTGTTCGTGGGTTTTAGCTCTTGCAGCAGTGGACGTTTAAGGGAAGAACGAAGGTTAGAACGAAACAGAACACATTCAAATGAAAAAAAATAAAAAAAAAGCACAATTCCGAGAGGAGAGATTCAACAGAGAAGTGATAGTTCAAGCTGCAGCTGGGGAAGATCGTCTTCCTCCTTTTGCGGCGGAGCACAGCAGCAAGGAGAGCTCCGGTGCTCAACGGTAAAATGCGAGTGAAATGCTGTAGGGTAAAAAATGATGAGGCCAATCCATGATATATAGTGAACCAATTCGGTTCACACCAAACCGAACTCTGTATTTATCCCATGGCATAGATCCATTCACGAGATGAAAACGCTTCCAAACGCCACCTTATCATAACTAGTTATTTTAGATGAACCGACAAGGACACTTTTCCTTTTTATTCTTTGTCTCCGACCATTTGCCCATTTACTCTCTCAAGTAGGAACGAATAAACAGGAAATGAAATGGTAAGATTTTGATACTAAGCTTAGGTATTAATTAACATTATGAAAGAAAGTCCCATAATTAATTATCAGAGGTAAAGAAGCTGTTACCTCCCGAGAATTACAATAAATGATCTTCACTACTCGCTATTCTGTTCTTCGATTGTTGGAAAAACAAGCCCCAGCTCGCAAACGGAAGCATCGTAGTAATCCTCCATGCAAGGGGATTCCAAGAGAAATAATAATACCTCGGTATAAACCAAACCTAGCCAAACAAAATAACAGCACATAACAATAAAGAAAGAAAGAAGAGAGAACATCAGATTTTCGTGGTTCGGCCAAAATGCCTACGTCTACCGGCAGTAATTCCGAACTTCTTTCTTACTATAAACAAGAGAAAATACAAACATGGCCTTACCAGAATCACACCCATACCCGACACTCAATACACTCAAACACAATACCCCTCTCAACACATTGTATACAAAATGAAATGGAGTATGTATTAAATAACATAGGGGGACCCCTATTTATACTTGAGTTGAAGGGTATAATGGGGTTTTTAAAAAAATTTCTTCAATGTTAAGTAAACAACAAAATGGTGTGCCATCGTTCAATATGGTGGGCTCAGCTTGGTGGGCCACTGATTGTAAATTCGGTGAGCCACCGACTGGCCCACCTTTTCTTTTTTTTACTTTTCAACATTCTCCCACTTGAAGACAATTGTCATAGTGAAAAAACTTGTTCGAGAATAGCTACCGATCATCTCTTGCTATGTGGCTTCAAGTCCTAGAAAAGTTCTACACCAGATGAACTTCTCTCTCATCACCGGCTATGTCAATATATTAGCAACATTGTTGTAAGTGTGGATTTTTTGTAATGAGATCTGCCCATCTTCAACTACCTCACGAACAAAGTGGTACTGTACATCAATGTGTTTAGTCCGTGCATGAAAGACAGGATTTCTTGCTAAGTGTAATGCGCTTTGATTGTCACAATGAATAGTCACCACTTCTTTCTTGATGTGGAATTCTTCAAACAACCTCTTTAGCCAAATACTTTCTTTGCATGCTTGTGTAGCTGACATATATTCTGCTTCTGTTATAGATAAAGCTACTACAGATTGCACATTTGATGCCTAGCTTACTACACCATTAGCTAAAGAAAACACATAACCAGTAGTTGATTTTCTATTATCGCGATCTCCTGCATAGTCTGCATCCACATAACCAACTAGTTTTAAGCTTTGGCCACTATAACAAATAGAGATTTTAGAAGTACCCTTCAAATATCGAAGGACTCTCTTCACCGCGGTCCAATGATCTCTTCTTGGATTTGCCATAAACTTACTGACTGCTCCCACTGCTTGTGCAATGTCTGGTTTGGTGCACACCATGGCAAACATAAAGCTCCCTACTGCTGATGAATATGGTATGTGGGACATCTCTGTCTTCTCAGCTTCAGTGCTAATGGGATATTAACTGGTTTGGAATCTTGCATGTTGAAACGCTGCAAGACCCTTTGAACATAACTCTTTTGAGTTATCCAAACTTTCCTGTTCTTTCTGTCCCTATATACCGTCATCCCAAGAATCTGATTAACCACCCCCAGATCCTTCATGTCAAACTCCCTAGCTAAACGAGCTTTCAGTGTTGAGATACTTCATTTAGCAGTACCTGCAATTAGCATGTCATCAACATATAACAACAAAATGATGAAGTGATCATTACCAAAGTATGTGTAAGCACAATGATCTGCTTCGCATTTGCTAAAGCCCAAGCTCACAATGAAGGAATCAAATCGCTTATACCAACACCTTGGCGTCTGTTTTAGACCGTAAAGTGATTTGGTCAGCTGACAAAATAGATCCTTTTTGTCGTTCTCGACAAAACCTTCAAGTTGAGTCATATAAGTCTCTTCTTCAAGATTACCATGCAAGAATACAGTTTTAACATCTAACTGCTCCAGCTCCAAGTCAAGTACTGCAGCCATACTCAATAGAATACGAATAGTACTTAATCGAACAACAGGAGAAAATATTTCGTTGAAGTCGATACCTGATCTCTGAGCATATCCTTTTACAACTAGTCGAGCTTTATATCTTTCGATATTCCTGCTAGTATCCTTTTTGGGTTTGTACACCCATCTACAACCAATGGCCTTTCGATTCTTAGGTAGTTTGACTAAGTCCCAAGTTTTATTTTTCTTCAGAGCTTCCATTTCTTCCTCCATTGCCATTTGCCAATTACGAGCATTTGGACATTTGCATGCTTCCTGGTATGAACAAGGCTTATGTTCTTCTGTAATGCAAGTATAAGCTGTTACATAATCCTGAAGTCAGACAGGAGGTCTTGTAGCTCTCCTCGATCGACCATGATCACCGTGAGTCTCTCCTTCAAAATTGTCAATGTGCTCTTCAGGTACATCAACAATTGTATTAATTTGTTGCTCTTGAATCTTTTGAAAAGATTCCACTTCAATTTTCTCTGTTGTCTTAGAGCTTGATTCTTTCTGCACCGAATCTATATTGAAGACAATATCTCGGCTAATAACTGTCTTGTGAGCAGTAGGATCCCATAATCTGTATCCCTTTGTACCTTCTGCATAGCCAAGAAAAATATACTTTTTGGACCTTGCCTCTAGCTTGGTCCTTTGTTCCTTAGGAATCCAAACATAAGCATCACAACCAAATGTACGTAGGAAAGAATAATCAACAGGGTTTCCTGACCATACCTCTTCTAGAATTTTGCAATCAAGTGCCGCAGTGGGAGAGTGATTTACTAGGTAACATGTCGTATTGACTGCTTCTGCCCAAAAATACTGCTCCAGCCCAGCTATACTCAACATGCTTCTACCTCGATCCATAAGTGTATGATTCATCCGTTCAGCAACTCCGTTTTGTTGTGGAGTTCGTGGAACCGTATATTGTCTCAAAATGCCGTCCTCATTGCAAAATCCTTCAAATTCTTTTGAGGTATATTCTTTCCCATTGTCGGTTCTCAGACACTTAATTCTTTTCCCCTTTTGATTTTCAACTAGAGCTTTGAACTTCTTGAAATAGGAAAAAGTATCACTCTTCCGTTGGAGTAAATATACCCATACGTTTCTGGAGAAATCATCAATAAAAGAGACAAAGTATAATGAACCTCCAAGAGATTCCGTAGTAGCTTCCCACGCATCAGAGTATTAGATCTAATACCTCTCTACTCCAAGCTTTGGACTTGTGAAAACTAGCTCTATGGTGTTTCCCAAATAAACAATCTTCACAGAAATTCAAATCAATAGATTTTAAACCAAGAAGTAGATTTTGATCAAGAAGTACCTTAAGTCCTTGCTTGCTCATATGACCTAGACGTCTGTGCCAAATCATAACAGAATCGATCACAACATTTGCAACGATGGCATCGTCGACCATGGTATCCCCGATCAAGTGGTATAGCTTCCCTTGTAATTTGCCTTTTGCAATTACCATAGCTCCTTTATTGATCTTCAATTGACCCTTTTCTCTAAAAAACTTGTAACCGTCTTTATCAAACTTTCCCAGTGACAGGAGACTCTTTCGCAGTTTAGGAACATACCGTACACCAGAGATTGTGCGAGTGATGCCGCCAAACATAGTAATTCTAACGTCTCCAATTCCCACTATTTTGCATGTGCTATTATCGCCCATGTAAATAGTCCCACCATTGCACGATTGGTATGTGTAGAACCAATCTCTGCATGGCGTCATATGGAAAGAAGCACCGGAATCTAATATCCAGTTATGCTTTAAATTTTCACAAGAATGAATAGACAGTACCTCACCATCTTCTGATGAATCACTTCCTTCTGCAATGTTTCCTTGGGAATTATTTGAAGTCGGATCTTTGTCAGAGTTGGGCCGATTTTGCTCTACTTTGGGTTGCCAACAATCTTTTCGAAGGTGCCCCTTCTTACCACAATTCCAACACTTGAGTCCTTTCTTGTTTCCTCTTGACTTGGATCTCATTTGATTTTTGATAGAGTCGTTTCTCTCATTCGATCTACCTCGTACCATCATTGCATCACCTGAAGAATTCTCACAAATTTTTTTACGAGATTCTTCCGTAAGCAACATAGAAATAGTAGATTCTAATGACAGATCTTTAGTATTGCTCAAATTCATTATCAAACTATCCTAAGAGTCTGGCATAGAACAAAGCAAAAGAGTAACATTTTCTTCGTCATCAATACGTACCTCTACAGTTGATAATTTGCTTACTAGAGTGTTGAACTCATTCAAGTGTACTTGTAAAGAGGCTTTGTCCTTCATCCTCAGATTGTAGAGTTATCGTCGGAGAAAGATTTTGTTGGACATCGATTTCCCCTCGTAGAGATTCTGCAACTTGTCCCATAAACCTTTAGCAGTGGTTTCCTCGGACACGTTGAATATAACCGAATCTTCTAAAGCAAGAAGAATATCAGCCACGGCTATCTGGTTTTTCTTCTCAAAATCTTCGTCTTTCATATCAGCAGACTTCTTTTCTTTTCCTTCTAAGGCAATTACACAATCTTCTTTCACCAACACAGCATGCATCTTCAGCTTCCAAATTGCATAGTTGGATCCGTTGAATTTCAGTATGTCGAACCGGGTAGAGCTCGAACTCGCCATATTCAACACGTGCAATACCGGAACAGTAAATACAGATTTCAGCAGAATCCCAGAACAGAACCGTGTGGCTCTGATACCAATTGTTGGAATTGCACAGCGGAAATAATATAATCTATACGCGCACAGAAACAAAATAAAAGCAGATAGCAATAAAGAAAGAAAGATGAGAGAACACCAGATTTACGTGATTCGGCCAAAATGCCTACGTCCATGGGCAGCAACTTCGAGCTTCCTTCTTACTATAAACAGGAGAAAATACAAAGATGGCCTTACCAGAATCACACCCGTACCCGACACTCAATACTCCTCACAATACACTGTATACAAAATAAAATGGAGTATGTATTAAATAACATAGGGGGATCCCTATTTATACTTGAGCTGAGGGGTATAATGGGGTTTTTAAAAAAAAATCTTCAACGTTAAGTAAACAACAAAATGGTATGCCACCATTCAGTATGGTGGGCTCAGCTCGGTGGGCCACCGATTGTAAATTCGATGAACCACCGACTGGCCCACCATTTTTTTTTTTTTACTTTTCAACACACTCCCCGCAGATGCCTTCTTCCGAGCTTCCCTCTCTGGTAACTGGTCTCCAACTCCAATTCTCCGAGCGTTATTCAGGCAGAAAGAGAAATAATAATAGCTCAGTATAAACCGAAACCTAGCCAAACAACAGAGTGAAGCGACGCACTCGTAGATGTGTCAAGAAGAACCATATATATATGTTCCGTGCATGATGATCGGGGGGAGAGAAAGTAAGGGAGAGAAAGGAAAATTATTATAAATTAAAGGAAATAGAAAAAAAAAAAAAAAAAAAAGCCATGTTAGAGGTCGCTGCCCCTCCCCTCAACTTATAACCATTTACCACACGGGATAAGACGAAACCATATGAAATCAAATCAGCCCTGCACCCACAACTTCTCACAGCACAGCCGTGTATTAAGAACATCTTTCAATAATGATATCATCAATTTTGGTATTATCATCTACAGTTTTATACAGCAAGGATGTATGGTAAGACGTTGTGGGGAGTAATCTTGTGGGAGGCTGATTTGAATTCTTATAATATATCAATTATCAAATCCAAACCAAACAATACACGTGAAATAAGCCTTGCCCTTCCGGAACTACCACCTCAAGAAATAAAGGTGAACTCACTTAGGGGTGTATAAAGTAGAATTGAAGACATGCTGAAACAATTTGGCTTCTAGCAACTTAGGTAGGGAATGTAAATGATTGCAAATCATAGTTACAAATAAACATATGTAAAATCAAATAGAGTGCAAAATTTGTATCAAGTTCAGATTTGCATTGCAAACATTCAGACCCTCAATTACCTAAATCTTTAGGCTCGTTTGGTAAGTGCATTAGACTCAGTTTGGAAAGTGTATAGATACCAATATGCATAGTATAAATATGTATTAAATAATATAAAATACAAGATTTTGCATTGGGTTTGGAAAAAGTGCAAATACAAATATGCATAGTTCCAAATTCTTGCCTTTTTTATTTAATTTGGGATTGTTCACTTTTTATCAATATTTGGATGGTTGATAAAGAGAATTAAATGACACTCAAAGGGCATTTGTGTCTTTTCAAATGCCACAATGGTTGGTTAACATACTGATTAATAGCAGGTACTAAATTGACATATTTTGGAAGTTCAGGTACTAAATTGTTGCATTTTAAAGTTCGAAAACCAAAGTGACACCAGGCCCAAAGTACAGGATACTAATCAAGAATTTTCCATTTATATTTACATCACAAACCCTACCTCTACTTCCGTTCTATTTTTTTGGGGTAAGAACTGAGTAGTATTTGTGAGATTTGGGAGTTGTCATAAAGCCTATAAGCCAAAGATATGACATTGCTCTCAATTCACTAAATATAAACCAAAGAAAAAGTTATATAACTCAACCCCCCCCCCCAAGGAAAAGAAAATTGGTGGCTCTACTAATGCATGTACAGGAGATATTCCAAATGTACGGGTGGGTGTTATATGCACAAAGTTTTTACTTGCAAGAGATTCAGGCTCAAACTAATGTTATTCTCTTCATCCAATTGAGTCAGGACAGCTAAACTTGATGGTTGTGCTAGGGATTGTACAACTAGTTATAGGGGTGCTTACAGTTCAGTTAATCGAATCATGGGCAATTTTCTAAAGCCAAACTGGTCCTACCGGTTTTTGCTTTCTCCAAATCGAAACCGAACTAGTACCACCAGTTGATTGATTTGGTTCTTCGGTTTTTATATTTATAATATATATAATAAATAAATAAATATATAATATATTATAAATACTATGAATATATATAATATATAATACATATAATATATTTATATTATATTATATTGTATAGATAGATTATTATAAATAGATAATTATAAATATATATATATATATATATATATCAATATCTGTCAGTTCGAGTGACCACTACTTTTTTCTCGGTTAATTGAAAACCAAACCAGTCTTTTGGTTTTTCAAAAATACCAAACTAAATTTTTCAGTTTGGTTTTCTTAGTTCAATTCAATTTTTTGGTTTTTTTGGTGTTTTATAAGCACCCCTTGTAAATGCACGTAGATCAGCATCATAGAGAATGCGCTGAGGACCATGAACCACAAGAATACACAGGGTTAACCTTGCGATGAGAGTTTCAATGGCATGAAAGAAGCCACTAAAACACTTGTGACGAGCATCGTACTAATTTATGGTTTTGACGACCAAATGTCGTTGCAAATACTGAGGATTGCCCCAAAACGACGAGCATGGTCATTTACACCTGTGATGTGTTATGTACATAGTTCATAACCGTTTGAAGCTATAGTGAAGACATACCATGGGAAGATTTCAAGGGAAAAAGTGAATCTTAATCTTATAAGATCCTCACTAGACACGTGGCAAAATCCTAGTAAAGTTTACTTGTTAAATATTAGAAAACCGTGATTCACTTTCCTAACGAGAAGAGTCCTTATTTGTACATTTCTCGTTATAGCTTTGATATTCTCTCTATAAATTCTAGTTTATTTATGTTTATATTTGGTTTCATCTTGTTTATTTGTGAAAAGTAAAATGGGAAGTAAAACGATGTATCCCCATCTTATATGAAAGACAGACAAAAAAAAGAAAATGGAGGCGTGGATAGAGGGTTATTTGTTTGTGAGCAAGGTAGAAGTTAATATGAAGTTTGATGTCATTTCATCATTTCTAGGTGGAGCCACAGCAATACATCAAGGGCAGTTCGTCACGGTTTTAGTCCATTGCTATGCCAACGGGCATAGCAGATTTTTCTCGATACATCTTGTAAGAATGATTGCAAATCATAGTTACAAACAAATAGATGCAAAAACAAATAGAGTGCAAAATTTGTATCATGCTCAGATTTGCATTACAAATATCCCTTTTTGGCTCTCTTTGGGAAGAGCACATTAGGCTCAATTTGAAAAGAGTATTGATACAAATATGTACAGTCAAAATATATACAAAATACAAGGTTTTGCACTCAGTTTAAGAGTGCAAATATAAATATGCACAATCCAAAATCTTGTATATTACATTTCTTAACCTTGTATTACATATTTGTAGCTGCACTCATCTCAAACTGAGCTATGGAAGACTTGCGTAAAGACCCCTCATTCCATTCCTTCCCTTACCATCTCCAATAGATTGGCAAGACGAAAAGAGTTCAATTCATTCTTGCTAGAAATTTCCAAAAATTCGTACAAATGCAAATTTTTATCATTAAATCCGATATAGATGTATTTGACCAATTTACCAGACCCTGACATGTGGTGTCGACTAGGGGTACTTCCATCACTTCATACTCCCCCAAAGGGCAACGGGGTAACTCCTGCCCTGAACGGTTGCGAAGCATTTAATGCAGATGCACAAAATTGATGCATTTACTCCTGGCATGTTAACGAAGGGGTCGTGGTTGGCCGACGCCTGGTTATTCGTCTCCTAGGCGATTCTAACCATAAAAGGGACACTACAGCTAAGGGTACGGGCATGCATACTTGAACTAGCACCTACTTTCTTGTGGTGACTTTAGCTTAATCTAAACCCTCAGCTAACTTGATCATTAGAATCCTCACCCCTGGAACATTTTCGGAGCCTTTAACGTCTTTTCATTCTTAGCAGGTGGGACCTGCAGACCTGCAGACGTCAAAAATTACCTTGCTACTTTCAGCTCCAAATTAGGCAGAAACAAAATCTATCAACCCAAAGCAAGGTGCCAATTGGCTGATAAGAATTAGGAACAAATACCTCCTGCATCAAGGTGGGTGAGTTATGGGTTTGGGGATGAACCACCCCTTTGCGTAGATTGAATGATGGAGCCAAAGAGGAAAAAGCAAATCCAGAAAGGGCAAAAAGTAAAAGTAGTGGTAAAATCTAAAAATGTGCCAAATCATTTTCTTCATAGCAGATATTTAGGAAAACCTCCCATCCAAAACCTACGAACAAAGCAATATGATTTTGCCCACCACCACATTCTTCATTTATCAAAGAAAGAAATCAGCTAGCCTAAATGAAGAAAATGTCAAGAACCTCCCAAAAATGCGATAACTGGAAGAGAAAAGGGACGAGATTTTCAAGTTTGGAATAGCCAATGAGAATTTCTGAAAATAGAAAGAGAGAATGTGTGGTGTTCGATCGGATTCATTCACCCATCCAGAGCGCCAATATAGTAAGCACATGGAGAGTGTGAAGTAAACCTTTTCCCACCTACCTAACGTTTGAAGCCTAAATGTGTGGTGATCAATGAGTGTGAAGTAGAAAGAGAATTATTTCAGTGTTTTAAAAAGCACATGAGAGAATTATCGGTTCGACCATCCGGTTGAACGGGTTAGACTGCCATGTCAGCATCCATAAAATTTAAATGTATATATATAGTGTGTGTATGTATATACATATATATAAAAATACATATTTTATTAATAAATACATATAATTATGTTTTAGATATGATATATATACATAGTGTGTATGTATATATATTATTTTATATTTAATTTATGTTTTTTAATTTAGTTTTTATTTTTTATTTAAAAAAATAAAAAATCCCGATTTGAGGCCAAAAAGGGATTTTTTTCACAAAAGTAGTGGGGTGGCGCCTTGGGACACATGGATCTCGCAAGGTTACCCAAAATCAAAAAAGTCACCTCAATCAGACATCGGAGTGTAAAGTTATAGCCTTCCAAAGTTTGCATACACAGTTAGTATGCAACCCGCAACTCAGTCACCGAGTCGACTGGGTCAACGGTCCAACTGTTCGAGTCGAATGATTTTTGACCTTTCTCCAAGTTTTACTCAAACCCCAGAATCTTGACTAGGTAACAGTTTGAGCGATTCAACTGGCCGAATCAACAACGGGTTGAAAACACTGATGATAAGGCTTTCACCATCTAGAGCAAGAAACAACAATATGATGTTTTTAGAAACAGCATGTCAATCATAAATAGCCTCAAATCTATATCTATCTATATATTAAAATGGAATGTATAAAACTGGCACTTTCTTGGTTTTTGGTTTCTCCTCAAAGTCACTCATCTTTTTTTCTTTTTTTTTTCAAAATTTCCAATTTTAAAATTGAACAAATTAACTCAAGTGACCAATCAATCACCTTTAAGACTTTTAACACACCTCTCTCTCTCTCTCCCCCATGAACTCTTTTAATAATCTGTCATCATTAGTTATGCCATTAGATCTCACTCCTTCAATATATATATTAGATGTTTTTACATCAAACTATAATTATTAGTAAAGATTAATTATATTGAAATTGAGATATTCAATGATATATTGTTACTCTAAATAATCTATTTTCGTTTAAAATTATAATCCATTTATATTCCATTTAAAAATAATAAAATTTAATTAACCATAATAAAATAATTTAGTAAGTTACTTAAAAAAATAAAAAAAAAAATTAATTATTGTTATTGATAAAAATGTTTTTTAATATAATAAAAATAATTTAATTAATAAAAGGAATAAGATAAATTAAAAATTAATATAAAACTAATACAAAATTATCTAACAACTATTGTTTCATAATTAATTTTTACTAATTCAAAACCAACTTAAGTTATACTAAAAAATAAAAACTTAAGATACTTAATTAAATTTAATTTTTACTAATTTCAAAAATTAATATACTAATTTCAAAATTTTAATTTTAAATATAGTTTAATTATTCTAAAATTAATTTAAATTCCATTTAAAAATAAGGAAATTATAAAAAACCCTTGGGTTTTCTAACAACTCTATGAAACTCCCCAGTGTTTTGACCTTAACAAAAACCTCCCCTATTGTTTTGAAAAATGGTGCAAATACTTTCCTTTTCATCATCGTTCCAAAAGAAAAAAATTGTTGATGTAATGCATTAATTTTACTTCACTTCAGCCTTTTTGTCTAAGAACAGTAAGGAGAATTATTCTTTGAAAGTTGCCGAACAAAATATATTAGTGAAGGGTAAAGTTGAAACTTTAAATTATGTATGGTAATGCCTTAACAATGATAAGGGTATTTTGGTAACTTCAATTTTTTGTTACTTAAAAGCCAAGGGAAATGAGGTATTTGCACTTTTTTTTCAAAACTATAGGCACGGCCATTGTTAGAGTCAAAACACAAAGGTGTGTTTGGCTCAGCTTGTCTCAATTGGTGTGCTACAAAACTAGTGGAGCAGCTGTCTCAACTGCTAGGGTTAGACCCCAAGCACAACTAGTGGGTATTTAAAAGAAACACTGACCAATTTTCGACTATGCCCTGAACCTTGGAGTTAAATGGGCAAAACTGAAAAATTGCATTTAACCCCAGACTTGATTATAAAACTACACTAAGTTTTGAGCTGAATTGTTTTTGATGTGACAACAAGTTAAATCATCAACATCCAAGATTCTACCATGAAGGTGCTGTATGGAGAATCTTGTATGAACTTGACAATTTCAAATAAATTTTGCATTGGGAAAATTTTAAAGAATCTTGAATTGCAATCATAGCTACAGTCTGTTGAACCAATGTTTTCTAAAGTAGAAGCGTATGATCCCAAATAGGAAGAAATAAAAGATGTTTTCTTGCTTTCTAGTGCAGAAATTGCAGACATGCAATAATCTCGTTAAATGGGTGCTTTTGCAAATGTTAAATCACCAACAATCAAAAGTGGAAGTAAAAATGGGCATGTAAAGATACGTAGTTGGTTCAGCATTAAACATGCTCAAGAAGTTGAAGTAGCAGGACCTAGATTTTGGGTTTTAGAAAAATAATCCGAAACTGAAATCACTCGAGTCCGTCCATGTTAGTACATCTCTCCTTTGAGAGAAGCTATTTATCTATTTTTTTCCATTTTTTGTATTTTTTTATTTTCTTTTGTTTTAAAAATATAAAACAGTAATCATTCCTTATCTTGATTACATTAAACAACCAATGAAATGCACTTTCCCTAAACCTAAATAATCTCTTCTCCTAAAATTTCTCTTAAACTACCTCCCCCACTTTCTCCAAAATTATAACTAATTCCTATTTATCTTCTAAATTATCTCTAATTCATATTTATCTCCAAAACTATCACTAATTTAGTAGAGAGTTTATCTCCTAAATTATCTCTAATTCCTATTTAGCCTCTCCCCTACTTTTTATCTATATCCATCTAAATAAAGTTTGGATTAAAAAATATAAGAATTATTTAAGTATTCTAACAAAATTATAGAATATCTTTAAAATATTTATTAAAAACACAAAAAATAATTTTATATTTTGACAAAATATATCACGAAATTGTGTACTAACAATTTAAATTATATTTTTCCAGATTATCAATTTAAATGTTTTTCAAATATTTAATAATATGTAATAGCTTTAAATAAATAAAACTCAAATAACAAAAAAATTAAATATTTTATAGATTATTTAAATATTTATCATAACTAGATTTTAAATACTTAAAATAACATAATTATGTAATAAATTTAAAAAAATTCTTCAAAGTAGAAAAATAATTATAACATAATATTGAAAGTAATAATAATTTAATATATTACAAAATTAATATCAAATTATGTAATAATAGTATAAATTATGACTTTATGGATAATTAAATTCAATAAATAATTAATATTTTAAAATTTAAATATTTTACATATTATTTAAGTATTTAAATAACCAAATATTTTAAATAAAAAATATATGTAATAAATTTAAAAAATTCTTCAAAGTAGAAAAATATTGAAATTAATAATAATTTAATATATTACAAAATTAATATCAAATTATGTAATAATAGTATAAATTATGACTTTATGGATAATTAAATTCAATAAATAATTAATATTTTAAAATTTAAATATTTTACATATTATTTAAGTATTTAAATAACTAAATATTTTAAATAAAAAAATATTTAACATAACTAGATTTTAAATAGTTAAAATAAAGAAATTATGTAATAAATTTAAAAAAAATCTGAAAAGTAGAAAAATAATTATAACATAATATTAAAATTAATAATAATTTAATATTTTTACATGATATTGTAAATAACTAATTTCACTTATATCAAGTAATAATTCGAGAAAATAACTTTTAGAAACATTAATATTTATTAATAATAATTTTAAACTCTTAATCTGTATTTATTATATAATTATATATACTAAAATTAATGTTTATTGTATTTTAGTAATTATTTATTGTTTTCTGTGATAAATGTAACATAACTAGATTTTAAATAGTTAAAATAAAGAAATTATGTAATAAATTTAAAAAAATCTGAAAAGTAGAAAAATAATTAAAGCATAATATTAAATTTAATAATAATTTAATATTTTTACATAATATTGTAAATAACTAATTTCACTTATATCAAGTAATAATTCGAGAAAATAACTTTTAGAAACATTAATATTTATTAATAATAATTTTAAACTCTTAATCTGTATTTATTATATAATTATATATACTAAAATTAATGTTTATTGTATTTTAGTAATTATTTATTGTTTTTTGTGATAAATGTATTTTCAATGATCATGTATAAATTTATTTTGTTTTGTTAATAGAAAACTTTCAATAATTATTGGAGATTAAACTACTATTATTGAATTTTTTAAATTTAATTTATAATACTTATTGTATTTTTGTAATTATTCTAATTATTGTATTTTTTCATTATCAATATATTTTCAATAATTGTGTTTTTTCGCTATAAATTTTTAATAATTATTAGAGATTAAACTATTGTTATTTGTCGGAGATAAAACTATTAATTTAGCTAAAATTATGAGTGTTCATGAGTTGGTTCGAACCGGTCGTAGGTTATTTGGCCAATAAGTTGACATGGTCCGATTGGGGAGTTAGTCAACTGAAGCCGACTAACCTTTTTGTGAAAATCGACCCACTCAAGTTATATCGGTTTGGGTCGGTTTTCACAAAAGGTCAATCGGTTCAAAAGATTTAAACTTAAAATTTTAATTTAATTTTAAAAATTACAGTGCAATTGTAGGTACATGGTGGTCACTTAAACCATCAAAGAGGAGGTGTCAAACTAATACTATGCAAATGCCTGTAATGATTCCATAACTTATCGCGCATCTGTGATGAGTTCATAACTCATCACACATCTGTGATGAACTCATAGCCGAAATAGGTTGCGATGAACTTTGGACCCACATAGACTTGCGATGAGTTTAAATCCATCGTAGAATTGCAATGGGCTCTGGACCCGTGTGGACTTGCGATGAGTTTAAAGCCTTCACATAATCGCAATGAGAATAGACTCACTGTCATTCAGAAACAAATAATAAAAACCCGTGCATTGTTAAATAACACGCATGACGGGACACCCCATGAGCCTAATGAGGGTGCGCAAGCTAAATAGTGACGTTACCCATGCCACATCTTTTTAAAAGGGTCACGAAAGGTAGCACACTTGTATTATGAGAATCATCAAATGAAAGGAAAGTTCGTCTTTGAGATATCTCATAAGACATGTGGCGAAACCCTAACAGTGTTCCCTAATAACTGACACCAAATCCAAGATTCCCTTTCCTAATGGGAACCAAACACTTTTGGCTCCATTCTTTTGGGACCTTGGGATCCCTCCCTATTAATAGGGGTCCAATTCATAACGAGATAATCATTCTATCGCCTCATTTACCCTAGACTTTAGCCTACCTCCTACACTTGGCTTTCTTTTGTCCTTCAAGGAGACTCCTGTATGTAGCTTAACCATCTCACTCACATCAATTATTAAAAAATAAATTTAAAATTTAGATTTATGAAATGAAACATTTTAGACTAAGAAATATGGAAAATTTCTCACTTTTTCATATTAAAAATTACATTTAAAATATAAAATATTAATATATATCAATGGTTAGGTCATTCAATTTGGTTGGTTTACAAATGGCCAGAGCGAAACTAATCCAACTTAGTCAAATTAGGAATTTTTTGAACCAAAGCCGACAAAAAAATACTAGAAAACCGACCAACTCGGGTCGAGTTGATCAAGTTGGTCGATTTCATAAGTTTGATGAATAAACCTTACTGAAATTAATTATTGTTATTTTTGTATTATAAAAAATTATTAAAAGTAGTATATAAAATATGAATAATTATTAATTATTTAAAAAGTTGAAAATATAAAAGAATTGTATACTCTTATGTGTTTATATTAAGGTCATTTACTAGAACACACCTTATAGTTTTACATATTTACTTAAACCTACCTTATAGTTTTCATTTTACTAAAACATCTCATATGTTTTACAATTTATTTACTTAATCAACCTTTCATTAAGGAGTATTTGTTTCGCCATTAGGCGCCAAATATAGCCAATAGAGTGATTGATCATGTCTTATTAAGGGCAAAATGGTATTTTTTATTTCTATTTTCTTTTGATTAAATTTATTTAAATGAACATTAGGGTCAACACTGTCATTTTCCACTATCATCTAATGGAAGATTAATTAAATCCGTTGCAAATTATAAGTGGTGTTTTAGTAAAATGCTAACTATAGGGTAGATTTTTAGTAAATCCATGAAACTATAAGGGTATTTTAGTAAATGACCCTTTCTATTATTTATCTTTTGCTTAATAATGCATCACAGGGGTCCCCGCTAAGATAACTATTAATAAAACTAAATTTATTAAAAAATATTTGTTCATATTCAATTAACAATAACTATTTTTTATAAATTAACATTAAATGAAAAATAAAATTATTAAATCTTTCAAATTTTCCCGTACATCGCATGAGTCCCTGCTAGTATATATATATAAAGAGAGAGAGAGAGAGAGAGAGAGAGAGAGAGAGAGAGAGAGAGACTTAATATATATGCATTAATGTGGCATGGCTTGAACCATTCTACCCGATTGGTCGAACCGGTGACTCGCAACCCGAAGGAAAAAATGGTTTGGCCTCTATATCGTTTTTAAAACATTGATGCAAACAACAAATGGAATCACTTCTACTCTTGAAACACAAATTAACGGATGGTAATGGAAAAAAGCGCATTCAAACGCAGCATGAGTCAGGTGTAGATAATAGCCTAGTAACGCAAATGGTAATGGCGAAAGGCACATTCAAACACCTCCACTCCCTTTCACTCTGAAACAATGAGAAAGGGATGCAATAAAGTAAAGAACAAAATAGGAAAAAAAGTCGTATGGTCTTTTAGTTGAGAGTAATTTTGTCCTTAAGGCTGTGTTTGTTTGCGATACAAACACTGAACTGGGGTATTTATGCACCCTGATTCGCGTTTGCGAGCGTTTGTTTGAAATGTAAAAAAGTAATGATTATCAAAGTAAAATTGCATTTTCTGACACTTTTATACTCTAAAAAGAGAGCATTATTGTACCTATTTTTTGGATACAAATTTGTATTCATTTGATAATTAACTTTTTGACCAAAGTTGAGGCATTGGAACATAAGATAGTTGGAACAGTTAATGATGGGCCCACACCTTTGCACTAATTTCAAACAAACAGGATGAATGCAAAAACAGTTTAAAATGTGAACTATGTTTGCATTCATGAACCGAAAATTGGATAAATATGTAGTGTACATATTTGCGTTTGCATTGCAAACAAACGCAGCCTAAGGCTGAGTTTGGAAAGAGTACAAATACAAATATGTAGAGTGCAAAACCTTGTATTTTGTATTATTTTGTATGCATTTTCACTATACATATTTGCATGTACAAATATGTAGAGTGCAAATACTTATAAAATAGTACAAAATATAAGGTTTTGTATTCTACATATTTGTATTTGTACTCCTTCCAAACTGAGCCCAAAAAATTAAAAATCCTTTCCACTCACTGATTTTGCCATTATTTTAAAAAGGGCAAATTTCTTAAACTACCCCTAAGGTTTAGGAAATTGACCAACTATACCCCTACTATTTCAGTTTTGTTTTAAAATACCCCTATTGTTTTTAACAATTATCGCACATCTCCCTTCCCATTAAGTCTCTATCACAAACCGCCTTCACATGTTTAATTTAATTCGAAATTATACCCAAAATACCCTTTCTAGCAAAATCACAGAGAAGACGAGAAAATCGTCAGAGGGCCACCATGTCCTCAGACGCAGTCATTGCATGATCGCACGATCACGAAAGGGCCTCCCAATCATTTGTAATTCACTTTTTTTCCTTTTTTTCCTCTCTTTAACCATTTATATTTTTCTTGATTTTATTTCACTCAAAAAATATAAGGGCAAATTACTTAAACTACCCTTATGGTTTAGCTAATTAACTAAGTGTGCCCCTATTATTTAAAAATTGACTGACACCACCCCTACTATTTCTAACAATTGACTAATCCTTCTTAATCATTAACGCGAGTCAATGAATATGAGAAAAAGACTATTTTACCCTCCATTACTCAGATCTCTCTTTCCTTCTCATTTTCTTCACTGAAACTACCAGAACCACTGAAACTACCAGAAGGGCGAATGATAACCGGATCTCATATCTAAGTATCTCTCAGATCTCAGATCTGGGTTCTTTGAGAGATCTAGGTTCCTTGCATATCTGAGAATCTGAGAGATAGCCAAGTTAAAAAGAGCAGTGGCGGCTGTGAAGATGTCTCGGCATGCCTGCAAGCAAGGATCTGAGGCGGAAATGGGTTCTGGAACGAGTTCTGGAAAATACTTGGTTGCTGCCTCCCCTTCCCCCTTCCCTCCGTCCTCTTCCCTCTGCTTGAAGCAGATCTGGGAGCTGCAGATGAATCCCCTTCCCTCCGCTCAAAGCGGACCTGGGAGTGTATCGCCCAGATCTAGGAGTTGCAGATGAATTCCCTTCCCTCCGTTCCCTTCCCTTTGCCTAGACCTAGGAGTTATAGATGAATGCCCTTAACCGGATCTCATATCTAAGTTTCTTAAACTGCCGGAACCGCTGAAACTACCCTTTGCTCGAAGCAGATCTGGGAGTGTATCACCCAGACCTAGGAGTTGCAGATGAATTCCCTTCCCTTCGTCCCCTTCCCTTTGCCAAGATCTAGGCGTTGCAGATGAATGACCTTAACCAGATCTTTGATCTGAGTTTCTTAAACGTCAAGAACCGCTGAACCTACCCTTTGCTCGAAGCAGATTTGGGAGTGTATCACCTAGATCTGGGAGTTGTAGATGTATCACCCAGAATGATGTTTTTGTCTCTCTCAGTCAACCAACCACCAAGATAGATCGTCTTGTCTCTGCGATGCTTCCTTCTTATTTTCTTCTTCTGCTTTTCATTGATTTTACTCTTCTAAAGTCAAGTCTAAATTCTTCTCACCCAATGGTTACATTGTTTGTGACCTAAGAGGGGAATCAATATTTTATGAGTAAGAGGTGACAGAAGTGGAGGGGGTTAATGCAACGGCAGGTTAAGGACCTAATCATTTTGGTTTCCTGTAGAAAGGAAGAAGATGATAATGGTAAAAATTGGATTTTAAAATATATATATATATATATATATATATATATCACCTATTTACGAAATTAATGGAATATTAACATATGCAAACAATAAAGATAGAATTAATCAATTGTGTGTCAATCAATTTTTAAACAGTAGGAGTATACTTAATCAATTAAGTAAACCATAAGAATAGTTTAAAAAATTTACCCAAAATATAAACTAATTCAAAAAATGAATAATCCCCATCCTCCTGACGCAGTGACGGAACACCACACCCCTTACTCCTCCGACCTCTCTTTTCCCTCTATCTTTCTCTTTCTTGCTTTCTCCTCCTCTTCATCCTTCTCTTCTTTTTCTTCTTCCACCTTTGGCCGGCCCTGTTCACCTTCTTCAAGCTTGCAACACTAAACAGAACCAGTAAAGAGCCTTGCTCTGATCTACCCTCTCTTTCTTCCTCTCCCTCTCTCTCTTTCCATTTTTTCCCTCTTCTTCCTTCTTCTCTTTCTCTCTTCTTCTTCTTCCTCTCCTTCCCCTCTTCATCAGTGATTTCTCACCATTTTCTTGGAGGTATTCCACCATCGCCACTGTATCACGAGTTCTCAAAACCTACCACTCAGTCCTAGCTAGTTCATTCTCTACTCCCATTCCCCCAACAGTCACCTCCCAAAACCCACCGTTCAGTCCTACCAAACCCACTTCCCCAGTCCTGATCATTTTCTCAAACCGAACCCTAATCGAAGTAGCTGGTTTTCTGATTTACGGTGGAAGAAACAACAGCAGTAGCGGCAGACGTGAACAATCGGCGAGAACGAGAGAGAACCAGGGGGCCTTTCAGAAACACCAACAGTAACAGAAATTTGTTATTGACCACCACCAACACCTCCGAGATCTGTTATTGACCTCACAACCTGTTCTTCTCGAAAAAAAAAAAAAAAAAAAAAAAACAGAACAACTTCGTGTGTCCCAGCGAACGGAACAGGAAGCCCTTGAAGCCCTTGTTGCCGCCGATCGAAACCCCTTTGCTCACCGCTCAGTCCTAATTGTTTTCTCGCGACCGCTTGTTTGCCACTGTCTCGGATCAGTTTCTCATTGGGTTGATTCTGCTGTCAATTTCCGCCTATGCTGACTTGCTCGCTACTCACTCTCTTACCTCTCTCCAAGAGAGAGAGAGATCGAGATCGTGCAATCGTGCGATGACCGGGAGAAGTAGCTCTGTGATCATTGCCGTCGTCTTCGACATTTTAGGCCTTTATTCAGGGTCTATCCTCATCTCAAGGTTGAGGACGATGTACAGTTCATTTTGAAAATTTAAAGAATGATGGCAAAATAGTCTTTTTGAATACTGAAAGAAAATTTAGTCAATTGTAAGAAACATTAGGAATACTTTAAGAAAATATAAAAATAGTAATAATAGGAGTATAATTAGTTAATTTCCTAAACTTTAGGAGTAATTTAAGAAATTTGTCATTTTATAAACATAATTAATTTTTCAAATCACCAACCTAATAAATACTTCGTTTTTAAATACTCATTTTTATTAAAAATAAGCACTCGCAAAGATAATGGTCCGTTTGGTTGCCAAGAAAGAATGGAATGAAAAAAGATGGGATGAGAAGGAAAATTTTGT
The DNA here is from genome assembly GCF_055504915.1 of Nelumbo nucifera. Taxonomy (NCBI): domain Eukaryota; kingdom Viridiplantae; phylum Streptophyta; class Magnoliopsida; order Proteales; family Nelumbonaceae; genus Nelumbo; species Nelumbo nucifera. The sequence continues at coordinate 63,080,865 of NC_142649.1, forward strand.
TTTCTTATTTTGGCATCCTATGTTTAGCTGTTGAGACTAATTATACTGCAAAATTTATTTTCCAGTGTTTGATTGTTGAGAAAATTTTATAAAATGCTTGATTTCATTACCCTTCAATAAATCTATACATTCTTTGACTCCACAACATAAACTTAAAATCCTAGAATATTACTGATCAAAACTTGCCACATGGCATACTAACATGAAATATTACTAATTGAAACTTGCCACGTTGCATGCTGACACAACATATTAGGATATAGTTCTGAGTTGTGCCATTTTTTTCTCAAAAGAGGCTATAGTTTTAAAACTCTTAACAAATAAGATTTTTAGATTTAAGAGCTATTGGGTTGTGTTATTTGGCTTTGAACTAAGAACTGAATATCCAACCACATATTTATAAAATATATAGCATTTTCACCCACATTCCAATCTGTTTTCATACCAAATAACATAAGCACGAGAGGGTGAAAATTTTAAAATAACAAATAGCAATTTAAAATTAAGTATAGGGCTCTAAATCTACTGCAACCTACTATGGTCCAAGAAGTGGAAGAGAACCACTAAAGGGTGGATTAGATACAGCTGCAAAGACAGAAGGCTTTGCAATGGTCCTATGTGTTGCAATTTGCAAAAAGATGAGGCCATATTATTCTATCTTATTTCAATTTGTCTTTGAGGAGGCCATGATCATGCAAGTCATCTTGCCTTTGGGGAGCCAGACAACCAAGGTTCAAAGTATCGACACGTATTGGCCTATACGTATCGTTCCTGGACCTCTCTGATACACCCCCATAGTGGGTATGACCGGTTCAGGGGGTAGTGGAGCCCTAAACCAGCCCCCCTGAACCGGTTTAAGAAAAAAAACAGTATGGATTCGCCCGATATGCCCCTACCGGCATATCGATATTTTGAACCTTGAAGACAACTACAATACTAGATTAATTAGAAATTTAAATAGTGTAGTGCAAATCATCAAATATGATAATGCAATTACGCAAGCATCCAAGCTACATATGCATGTTTAGCTTGTTTATTCTTCTTCTTTGATCATGCAAGACTAAAGATTATCTTGTCCTTCCCTTTTCACTCAGTCATGGGTTAACACTTATGGAATTACAAGACAGATGATTCTTCCCATCCAAATAGAAATCCAGTTAAATGATGGGATATGAAATGGAACATGATCACAGTAGCCAAGCAGTAAAGCACAATGAAACAACTATTGCAATTAATTTGTGCATATAAAAATTGCTAAAGTCAAAACTAAATGGTCTGCACACACAAAAACATATGGTGAAATTAACTGGAACATGGGAAGGTGTATTCATTAAATTCTTGATTTCATTCAGGGCAGCTCACTCCTCATGCTAATTGATGGAGGGTGATTTGGCCCGACCTCGTAGCATAGGGACACGTGTGTGTGACCTGGCTCAACGAACAGCTCAGCCTAACAGCATAACTATGACTCAACGGGAGGGACCCGTCGAGTCCAACGATGGCCACTCGGCGGGTTAAACGACTCGCCAGGGACTAGCGCCCGGCCAACCTTGACTCCCGCCAAGTATGGAAGACCCCGAACTCCCCTCAGGGCCCGATCTCCCCTTAAGACCCGAGCTCCTCCTAAGAAACCCTGAGTTCTCCCTTCCTAAGAAGGGAGCACCCCGGTTTTTGGCTAAGTGTCTCGAGGGAAAAACACCTCGGGGTAGCACCGTCGAGACTCCTGTTAAAACTTGCTTAAGGCTCGCTTCCAGTGCAGGCACCTCGACACCTCGGTGCAAGGCAAACCTGCCCCAGGTGGTTCGGTGTACCATAGCTCGGCAGGCTGTAGGGAGACCTGCCTGACATCCGTACCTGCCGGATCCGGTGGCAGGGCTTTGATCCCTTGCCAAGCGGCGTTCTGCTTGCCAGGCAGCATTCTTCTTGCCGTCTCTAAAAAGCATGGCACGCCTGGCAAGTCCGTACCTTGCAATAGCAGCCTGTAGCAGCAACCTATGCCTACCATGCCTGCCCTGGCAGTAACGGATAGGGCAGTGGTGGTTATGCAGATGTGACCGAGCTCCGATATAAAAGAACCCCAACCCTCACGAAGTGAAGGTATTGAAGCTAGCACTCTAGCACTCTTACTCTCTGTTTTTCCTTGAGATTTCTCCAGAGTTCTAACTTAGCCGTCGGAGTGTTCCCACCGGGAGAGCTCCCCGGGAACCCTTCACTTTCTTCATCCTCTCAGGTGTCATCCATCACAGGAAGGAACCAACTCGCATCCAGCTAAGAGTGCCCAGATTGTGCAGCATCATTTGGCGTCGTTTGTGGGAACCGCTTCAAAAAGCTTCCCTCTAACTTATGTGAAACTTCCCTCTCTGTAACTCATCAGCACCACCGACATTCATGGCTTCTTCCAGCAACTCTGGACGTCAGAACACCCCAGAGGATCAACTCCAACTGCCTACCATCTACATCGGGTAGTTCACCGTCCCCCTCTCTGTGGACGGGGTTCCTAGCCTGAACGTGCCTACGACGGTGGCACCCGTGACTGATCAGCTGCCCCCTGCAGTCGGGACGACTTTCGCTGAACCCACCATCCTCCTTCCGGTGGCCGGCCAAGGTCAACTTCAAGACCTGATGCAATGCATGCAGGCCATGTAGGCCCAGATGCAACAGTTTCAACAACTTCAGTTCCACCAGCAACAAGTGCTGCACCAAGTATCCCAGTATCAGTACCAGCAATAATTCCTGTCACTCCTCCCCCAGCACCCGGCTGCACAGCCAACTAAGCCTCATCGCCACAGTGAACCTTCCCGCCGGGGAGAGACTTCGGCATCATCCCATGGAAAGAAGGGAAGACTCCCTACCCCCGCCACACGACCAGCAGTCAGGTCGGGGGCTTCCCAGCCGGTTAGACCGGCGTCACCTCAGCAGACGCAGTTCGAGCCTCTGCTTGCGGAGAACAGGTTCGAAGTGCTAGCCGATGACCTGGAACAAGGTCCTTCTGTCCGCAGCTACCGACAGCCATCCCTGCCTCCCCCTGGGCCCATCGAGCTCAGCAATACTGAGGCCAGCAGCACCAATGCCGAGCTGGCCAAGAAGCAGCGGAGACGCCGTCGGGCTCGCCGAACTGCCACCACCCACAATTTGCCCGAGCTCAAGGGCAAAATAGAAATAACTTCGGGAGAGGTAAGAGTCGCACCACTTCTCTCAGTCCCCTCTCCTCTGTCTCCAATGCTCCTCGCCGATCCCATGCCTAGGGACTTCAAGCTTCCACCGTTGGACAAGTACGACGGGTCCTTAGACCCTAACGACCACGTCGACGCTTTCCAGTCCCAGATGCATCTGGCCTGGGCGAGTGAATCTTGCATGTGTGTGGCCTTCTCCACTACATTCAAGGGAGTGGCCTGCACCTGGTACCAAAACCTCTTGCCGGGTTCGATAAGGAGCTGGGTGCAATTCGTGCAGGTCTTCACCTCCCACTTCGTCACCAGTAAGAGGTGCCCGAGGACTCAGGAAAGCCTCCTCAGCATAGTCTAGAGGGATGGGGAGTCCATCTGGAACTACATCAAGCGGTTTAATGACGCTTGCCTGCAAATACCCGACCTAGACCCTACAGTTCGGTTCACTGCGGCCAAACGGGGCATCACCCACAAAGAATTTAAATGGCACGTGGTCGTCAACCAACCCAAGACCGTGACCGAGTTCCTCGAGCTCGTAGATCGGTTCATAGGTACAGAGGAGGAGATCAACCATAAGGACGAGCACGCCCTCAAGAAAAGAAAAAAGGAACCAGAACCCCCAGCTCCAAGTGACTACAAGAAGAAGAAGGACCAAGCTCGGGGGGCAAAGCCAGTCCAGCCTTTCCAAGCTCCAGTAGCAGAAAGGGTGTTTACGCCCCTCAACACAAAATGGGTTGAGAACCTTATGGCGATCAAGGACGCCCCGTATGTAAAGTGGCCACCTCGGCTCAAGGCCGATCCCAATGTTAGGAATAAGAACTTGTATTGTAGTTTTCACAGAGATCACGGTCATAGTACCGAAAGTTGTAAGAATCTCCGCGATGAGATAGAAGAACTCATTTGTTGCGGATATTTGAGAAATTTTGTACATCATAGCAACAATAATAATAAAGCAGGTCGGCACGGGGAGCAGAATAAAGAAACCCTCTCAATCACGAGTTCCTGGTGGTCGTGACCCCTTCTCCATACAACGCGATAGTAGGACGGCCCCTCACCCACGTCCTGCGAGCGGTAGTCTCCACCTACCACCTGGCGATGAAGTTCCCTACAGACTTTGGAGTCAAAGTGGCGCGAGGCGATCAGCTCGAGTCCCGCAAGTGCTACGTTGCCGCCCTCAAAAGAAAGACCAAGGTAGCTGATGACCTCGAGCTAGGACGACTTGGAGAGCAGTTCACAGAGCGAGCTACACCTACTGAGGAGACCATCTCCATCCCGGCTTCGACAGATGACCAAGCTCAGGTACTCCAGATCGGCGCTTCTATCGAGGAGCCCCTGTAGTCTCAACTGGTAAGTTTCTTAATCGAAAATTTAGATGTTTTTGCATGGTTAGCGGCAGAAATGCCCGGCATAGACCCCAACATTATAACTCATAGACTTAACACTGATCCTGTAGTTAGGCCCATTAGACAGAAGAAACGCAACTTAGCCCCGGAACGGTGGAGGGCGGTCGACGAGGAGGTCGGGAAACACCTTGCAGCCGATTTTATCAGGGAGGTTCATTACCCAGCTGGGTGGCCAACCCTGTTATGGTAAAAAAGGCCAACGGTAAATGGCACATGTGCGTCGACTACACCGACCTAAACCGAGCTTGCCCAAATGACTGCTTCCCACTTCCCAGGATCGACCGTCTAGTGGACGCGACCTCAGGGCACGAGTTACTGAGCTTCCTAGACGCCTATTCGGGCTACAATCAGATCAGGATGGACCCAGCGGATGAAGAGAAAACCGCTTTCATAACCGAGTTCGGCCTGTACTGTTACAAGGTCATGCCCTTTGGGTTGAAAAATGCTGGGGCCACTTTTCAAAGACTTGTAAATAAGTTGTTTGAGCCACTAGTTGGCAAAAAAGTGGAGTGTTATGTAGACGACATGGTCGTCAAAACTCAATTTTCACATGAATTAGTGAAAGATTTACATTCAGTTTTTGAAATTCTACGTAAATTTAATATGAAGCTGAATCCAAACAAATGTGTCTTCGGTGTCACCTCGGGTAAATACATCGTTAACCGGCGAGGCATTGAGGCCAACCCGGACAAAATCAAGGCCATCCTAGAAATGAGACCACCCTAGAAATTAAAGGAGGTTCAGAAGCTGAACGGCCGGTTAGCCGCCTTGAGTCACTTTTTGTCCAAGTCAGGAGATCGTTGCCTGCCTTTCTTTAAGGCCATAAAAGGCAAAGGCTTTGAATGGACCAAAGAGTGCCAACTCGCGTTCTCAGAAGACACCTAGCCAGCATTCCAGACTTAATCTGACCCGAAACGGGTGATGTTCTAGAGCTGCACCTCTCGGCAAGTGACGAGGTGGTCAACTCGGTACTAATAAGAAAAGTAGATCGGGTCCAACGACCCGTCTATTATGTTAGTAAATTGTTGCAGGGAGCAGAGACAAGGTACCCATAGATAGAAAAGTTAGCATATGCACTGGTTATAGCAGCCCGAAAGCTTCGCCCATACTTCCAAGCTCACACCATCGTTGTCCTTACCAACAAACCACTGAAGCAAGTTTTGCTCAAGCCTAACGTCTCGGGAAGGTTGACGAAGTGGACCATCGAGCTCAGCAAGTATGAACTCCAGTATAAACCGCAAATTGCTATCAAGGCTCAAGCCTTGGCAGATTTCGTCGCAGAATGCATCTTTAGTTCCGAAGTCCCCATGCCGGTAGAACACGAGGCCCCTAGTACGGGAGAGCTCGGAGTTGAACTCGAGTGCCGTGAAGTAGCAACCAGCACGGCATCTCTCCTAGTTAGGCCAAGCCCGAACTGGGATGAAGAACCCTGGATCCTTCACGTAGATGGCTCGTCAAATCGGCAGGGCAGTGGAGCCGGGATCGTTCTGTACGGGCCAAGCGGTGTGAAACTAGAGTACGCGCTACGCTTTGAGTTCGCGGCATCCAACAACGAAGCAGAGTACGAGGCGCTGCTAGCCGGGCTGGATCTGGCAAAGGAAGTGAAAGCCAAGCACATCGTCGTCTGTAGTGACTCCCAGCTCGTGGTCAATCAGGTTCTGGGTGAGTACGAAACTCGCGAGCCAACCATGGTAGCATACTTAGCCAAAGTAAGAGGGACTCTGCTCAACTTCCGGTCACACTTCATCTAGCAAATCCCGAGATCAGAGAACACTGAGGCCGATGCCCTATCGCGGTTAGCCAGCATAGGAGATAACACCATGAGGACTTTGTATATAGAAAACTTGCCTCGGCCTAGCATTCTCAAGGGGGCAGAGGAGGTCGCTCCCGTCATTCAAGCAGAGCCGAGTTGGATTTATTCGCTCACGAGCTTTCTGCTACACGGGGCCCTCCCTGTAGGTCATAATGCCGCCAGGAGGGTAGAGCACCAGGCAGCCAAATATGTCATGATAGACGGACGGTTGTACCGAAAATCCTACATGCTCCCCTACCTGCGCTACCTACAACCCTCTGAAGCCGAGCTCGTCCTCCGCGATACTTATGAAGGCCTGTGTGGTGGACACCTGGGGGGTAGAGCCCTCACTCATAAAGCACTACGACAAGGGTATTACTAGCCAACGATGAAGGCAGATGCGACCGAGCTTGTTAAAAAATGCGACAAGTGCCAGAAGCACGCCAACATCCACCACAGACCTGCCGTCGACCTGAAATACCTCACTACCCGTGGCCATTTGCACAATGGGGGATTGACTTACTCAGACCATTCCCATCGGCTACAGGAAAAAGAAGGTTCCTAGTGGTGGCAGTTGACTATTTCACAAAGTGGGTCGAAGTTGAACCTCTCGCAACAATCACAGCTCGGAATGTGCAAAACTTCTTTTGGAAGAACATAGTGTGTCATTTCGGAGTACCTCGGGTACTGATCTCAGACAATGGTAAGCAGTTCGAAGACATCAAATTCCAAAACTGGTGCCGAGACATGGGAATTCAGCAAAACTTCACCTCAGTGGCGCACCCTCAGGCAAATGGTCAGACGGAAGTCACGAACAGAGCTATTCTCCGCGGACTAAAGGCGCGATTGGACCGAACTAAGGGACTATGGGCAGACGAGCTGCCCAGTGTATTATGGGCCTATCGTACCATAGAAAAGACCGCCACAGGAGAAACCCCCTTTAACCTCACCTACGGCACCGAAGCAATCATTCCAGCCGAGATCGAAGTACCCTTGCTGAGAGTAGAAGCGCATGATGACAGGGCGAATGAAGACGAGCTACACACCAACCTCGACTTTCTTGAAGAAGTATGGAACCTTGCATACATCAGGACCGCGGCCTACCAGCAAAGGGTAGCTCGATACTATAACGCCAAGGTCAAAAAGCGGACTCTCCGGTTGGCGACCTAGTCCTCCGTAAGGTTATGGTGCCTGAGCCCGGTGTTGGCAAGCTCGGTCCGAATTGGAAAGGACCCTACCGAGTAAAGCGAGTACTCGGGGAAGGAATGTACGAGCTTAAAACCCTGGAAGGGGAACAAGTACCTCGGGCATGGAATATTGTCAACCTAAGGCAGTATTACCTATAACTGAGTAGACCACGAGTCACTCTCAAGGCTAAAAGGCCAAAATGCCGAGCTAACAAAGACCTCGGCGCAATAAAATTCCGAGAGCGGGCCACGAGTCTCTCCGAGTGCGGACCACCTCTATGACGCGAATAAATTTTAAGGGGCCACCACAGTACATGACGTATCGAGGGAGCAAGCAGACCAGCGGATTCCGCGACGCGTAGCTCACCTCGGCATACAACCAGAAGACAGTTCGGGCATATGCACTACTATGCCTTACTTTGCCTTACTGTGTCTTACTACGACAACATTACCCATAAATTATCGAATTGAGTAGACCATGGGTTGCTCCTAGAGCCAAAGGGCCAATTCGCCGAGCTAGCGACGACCTTGGCAACGCGAGACCCAGTCACCCCTTCGGCAGGGGCAGCCTTCAGGAGAATGGACCACGAGTCACTCCCTCTAGCCTAAGGGCCAACGCGCCGAGCTAACTGAAGACCTCGGCGCTATGCATGACTTAACTGTCTCGCCAGCATAGGCTTAGTATGCCAAGGACAAAAGGGGTCTCGGGTACGAACTCCCTGAAGCTTAGCCTACCTCGATATACGCTGACGGGGGTAAACACCAACCTAAGTAGCCATGTCAGGCACGCGCCTTAGTATGTCCCCCTATGTTGTAAAATCTTATGGTCACCCCTACCAAGTACAGGGAAACAATTCGGGGTGATAGCGGTAAAAGGACGCCCACCTCAAGAACTAAACTCGCTAGCTCAATAGCTCGGGATAAGACAAACACTTCGGCAGAAGAGAGTTACACAAACACTTAACAAAATATGTACTTTCATTACATAACATGTGTTTCCATTGCAAAAACCTCGGTACAAAGGATCAAGAAAAAGACAAAGTAAAACTGAGCTCGCAAGCCCAGGGTACAAGGAACACACAACTACTTCGAGGGCTTGTTGACCTCACTCAAGGCCTCTTCGGGGGTGTCAGCCAGGTTGGTAGCACCAGCCTCCTCATCGCCGCCCTCCTCTTCGGAGTCCGGGTCATCCATGGCCTGGCGGGCCATGTCGTCTGTGATCCTCCAGGTGGTGATGGCACTTGTGTCGAGGTCGGGGTATGTATGCATTATCAACCACCTGCTGAGCTTAAACCCCCTACGGTAGACCTGCGACATCACATCGTCAAACTTAGATGATTTGATGTAGTCGATGATGGCCTGAACCTTCGTCTCCCCGAGAGCTTGATCGAAGATCTCGGTCTTCTCCTTAATGTCAACCTTGAGGTACTCCACCTCGTGCTCCAAGGCCCCCTTGGCTTCCTTAAGCGCCTGTGCCTCGAGTTGCGAAGCCTTCTAACCCACCTTGAGGCTCTCCACCTCGAGCTTTAAGGCCTCCTGGCCTGCTCTGAGCCCGTTCACCTCAGCCTTCAGCCTGTCCCTCTCACGGGCTAGCTTCTCTTTTTCTGACAACAGAGCTTCAATGAAGCTCTTCTGAGCTTCAGCGTCACCTTCCAGCTGATGGATCTTACACCGAGCTACCCTCAGATCAGTGTGAGATGCGCGAGATGATTCCTCAGCAGCCAGGGCCCGCTGCAGATGTCTGTCAGACTGAATGGTCAGCGAGTGCACGGCAGTGTTCACCTGACAAAAGGAGGTCAATCAGTACCAAAGAGAAGAACGAAAGAATGGGAAAATGATGATTCTTAGAGTGTGAACTCACCACCATAGCGTGGGTTGCAGCACGGGCCCCGAGCTGACCAGGAGTGAGATTGATCCAGTTCACAACCTCTGCGGGGTAGACGGCCCCTTTACTTTTTTCAAGGCTAAAGTGGGGGATCAAGATGCTCTCCTCCTCCTCCTAGCTCCCTAGGCTGGACACCATCGTCTCAGCAACGCGATGAGCCGATTCTTCGGAAGCCTCAGCAGCAGCCTTGGCTGGCTCAGCGACCGGCTCTGCCGCCACCTTAGGCTCCTGAGATGGCAAGTCCTCCTCCAAATCTATCACTGGAGAGGCATTAGGGATCTCGGGTTCCGAAACAGGAGCCTGTGAGAGCTCAGGTTCCGAGACGGGAGCCTGTGGGAGCTCAGGCTCTGAGATGGGAACCTGTGGGAGGTCAGGCTTCAGGGTGGGGGTACTCGAAGGCTCTATGCGCGCCTTCTTTGTGGCTCGCTTCTTCCTCTTCTTCATTTGGCAAAGGAGCCTCTGACTGGTAATCCTCTCCACCTCCATGGGACCTGCAATAGAGCTCAGCGTTAGTAAGCTTGAAAACACTTAGCTGATTAAGCGATACGCTAAGGTAAAAATAGACCTACCTAGGCTCAAACCGACCTGAATGAGCTTCTCTTCGGCAATGTAATCTTTGTGATCGAACCCGACTCGAGCCCATGAGTGGAGTGTCTCCCTCGTCTTCCGGTCGAGAATAATGCCGAGGTCTTGGGTAGCCACCCTCCAGCTAGTAAGGAAGGGCCACCCCGTGCTGCTCCGGACTACAAAGTAGTCCCACTTCTAGGCTGGGACCTTACTTGGGAGTTTATGTAAGAATTTGAAGCCCGGGCGAGGGGACAGATAGTAAGTCCGCCTATGCTCGGGGAGAACGCCCGAGGCGCTCTTCTTTATTGACAAAATGGAACAAAGGATATCTATAGTTAAGGGAAGGTTGTATTCGAAACAAAGGGAGATAGTCCCGACCACGTTTCGGATAGAGTTTGGGTGGAGCTGGTCCAGCATGACGTTAAAACGTCTCAACACCTCGGGGATAAGAGGGTGAAGAGGGAGACGAAGCCCGCCGACAAGTTGCTCCCTAAAGACCACGATCTCATCTAGACCGTGCTTCCAAGGGAAGTTGCTGGTAGGAAGACTATAGGTGTATTCCTGAGGTAGGTTGAAGTGCTGGATGAGATGCTCAAGTCTCTCCAACATCATAGTGGATGGACTGAACTAATCCGGCACCCGACCTCAACGGGAGGTGGACACCTGCCTACCCGAGGTCACCCGTGCCTCATAGGGAGGCTGGGCAACAGCGGGGTCACCCTGACCCGAGGTGCCTACCTCGGGCTCATCTAAGAGACTATCCCCGCTAGACATTGAATGAAATGAACTAAAAAAGAAAGAAAGGGAACCTCGGGGACTCACCGAGAAAAAACGCAACCGAACTAGAATTGGACGTGTTAGAAGACCCGAGATGAAGACTCTAGACGCGAGCTTAAGCTAGACGAAGGATAGTTAGTGGCGGAAGAAAATGGCCAGGGTCCCCCACTATTTATAGCCGCTAGGCCCGGGCACCAACGGTCAAGATCGAAGCAATCTGACGGTTCTCAAGAAAACCGGCTACAAGGATCTCGAGGTAAAATCAGTTTAGTGCGTTTTTTGGCGTCCGCAAAGTCCATATCGTGTGACGTCTACGCATGAGTTGTACGCAGCTCGGGTTTTCCCTCCTATTGAACCGAGCGCCAGACCGGTCTGGCCAGCGGGTTACCCGACAGGGTGGTGTAAGTGCCGAGCCAAATCCACCCGGCGCACCGTGAACTCCCCGCGCTGGGTCAGCACCCCCAGCACGGGGAGTGGGGGGCAATTGATGGAGGGTGATTTGGCCCGACCTCGTAGCATAGGGACACGTGTGCGTGACCTGCCTCAACGAACAGCTCATCCTAACAGCATAACCGTGACTCAACGGGAGGGACCCGTCGAGTCCAACGATGGCCACTCGGCGGGTTAAGCGACTCGCCGAGGACTAGCACCCGGCCAACCTTGACTCCCGCCAAGTATGGAAGACCTCGAACTCCCCTCAGGGCCCGAGCTCCTCCTAAGAGACCCCGAGCTCTCCCTTCCTAAGAAGGGAGCACCCCGGTTTTTGGCTAAGTGTCTCGAGGGAAAAACACCTTGGGGCAGCACCGTCGAGACTCCTGTTCAAACTTGCTTAAGGCCCACCTCCAGTGCAGGCACCTCGGCACCTCGGTGCAAGGCAAACTTGCCCCAGGTGGTTCGGTGTATCATAGCTCGGCAGGCTGCAGGGAGACCTGCCTTGCCATCCGTACCTGTCGAATCCGGTGGCAGGGCTCTGATCCCTTGCCAGGCGGTGTTCTGCTTGCTAGGCGGCGTTCTGCTTGCCAGGCGGCGTTCTGCTTGCCGTCTCTGAAAAGCATGACACGCCTAGCAAGTCCGTACCTTGCAATAGCAGCCTGTAGCAGCAACCTGCGCCTGCCATGCCTGCCCTGGCAGTAACGGCTAGGGCAGTGGCGGTTATGCCAGATGTGACCGAACTCTGATATAAAAGAACCCCAACCCTCACGAAGCGAAGGTATTGAAGCTAGCACTCTCAGTACTCTTACTCTCTATTTTTTCTTGAGATTTCTCCAGAGTTCTAACTTAGCCGTTGGGGTGTTCCCACCGGGAGAGCTCTCCGAGAACCCTTCACTTTCTTCATCCTCTCAGATGCCGTCCGTCACAGGAAGGAGCCAACTCGCAGCCAGCTAGGAGTGCCCAGATTGTACAGCATCGGGGACAAGCGCACCCTTGCAAAGCATTCTATGATATCTCCTGTACCTCATTAACAACCATTAACAACAATGGAACATGAACACCCATGATTGTCTCCTATATTTTGATGGTCAAATTGGTTATTAGGTAAATCCAAGGGGCGGTAATCATATTGGACCAAAAGGGTATTGATGGTCAATGATGATGACAAAAGTTTAGCAAAGGTTTAGATTTGCAATAATAAATCGTTCTACTTAATAGTAGAGGTTCAATGATAACAGATATGCAACAGAGGTTTTAGCATATCTGCAACGATGGTGATGGCCAAGAAATCAGGGATGTTCAAGAAATCTAACCAGAATATCATGAAAAAAATTATAAACTTGCTTGATCTGCAACGATGAGAATAGAGGTGTAAGTAGATCTACCAACATTTGGTTGTCGACTTTGAAAGGCTAAGAAATCAAGGATGGGAAGAAAAGCAACGAAGTTTTGGAGAAAAAATACAAACAACAAAAAAAAATAAAAGAAAGTTTAACGAAGAGAAACGGATTGAGCATAGATAGGTCTTACCTTCTTTGGAGATGGAGAAGACGATGATTGGACTCTTTAGCAGTTGGGGTTCTGAAGCTCAGCTTGGAAGAAAAACAATGAGGTTTTTGAAAAAAAAAATACAAAAAGAAATGGTTCAATGAAAGAAAAGAGGAGATTATGTCTTAATTTCACTGGAGATGAAAACGATGATACTCAAACACCCAATTGTGAGGGTCTGAAGCTCGACTGGGAAGACCAAAGAACATCCCATCCCATTGTTTCAACCAAAACAAATGAGAGAAAATAGGAATCTTATGCAAATATTCCTATTTTCTCATCCTGGTCGCTGCAACCAAACATACCATAAGCATTAATCTAAAACTAAGATACCAACTGTTTGGCAAATTATAGCTACATCTTTTAGGCCAAATTCTTAGGCAAAGAACTTTTTAACCAATAGGTGAATCGTCAAGTTTCAGTCCGAATTCTCAATTCTCATACCAAGCTTGAAAAATACATTTGGCAAAAGAGTTAGAAAATTGAAATCGAGCACAAATTAAGCGTATCTACGGCAATTTTGAGACTTCGAAGACTGAAAAGATAGATCATCTGAGTTCGGATCTAGTCCCACAAACAGCCATTGCAGCCATGCATTGGTAACATCTCTCTTGTCCTTCATGGCGAAATGTTTCAGCTGGGATTGCAGTTGGGAGAGACAGTTGAGACCCTGTTTTGGGACAAGATCCGGACTCAGATCATCCCCTGTATTGAAAATGTGTAGCCAAAAGAGTCACACGTGAAAAGAGTTAATGCTGCCTGAAGCCAAAAAAGAAATTCCTAGAAGAGAAGGTTTGTATAAAGACTTGATAGATATTCGAAAAAAAAAAGGTGGGGTAAAAAGAAGACAAATGCAAGAAAAAAGATGGGAACTTGATGAAGACCCAAAACTCTTTTCAGTAAACCGTCCAGAACCTGGTTCATCAAATGAAAGGCTGCCTTTTAAATCTTGTTCGTTATCACAAACGAAGTTTTAACCATACAGTGCTCGCCATGGCTCCAAATTGTCCCTCTGCTTCTTTGTTGGATTCCAATGAATTCTATCCCTCAAAAAGCACAAGTTAACACTGCTCGCCAAGAACTCTCCCAACTCATAAAGTGCCTGCAAACAAAGGTCACTGGGACATTAGATAGTTTACATTTATTAATTTAACGATACAACAATACTGCTGCAGTAACGCTTCACACATTTAAACATAGAAACAGAGCTAAATAGTTCAATAAATTATTTCACAGCCCTTTTGGAAACCATGAACTGAATCATTAAATTCGACTTGCGAAGCATTAAATCATCACATAAAATGCAGTGGTCACTGGAAGTCCGGAATGTTGGGGAGGGGAGAGAGAGAGAGAGATAAGTCAATCCTAAAATGACCTACCCTATTTTTATTAAACATTTTTCTTATGACTCATAGTGGGTATAAGGGGAAATTTTGAAATTAAATTAATTCATTCAATGCCCAACTATTCCTTTGGATGTCAAAGACTAGTGCATAAAATACTAGTATTGTAACTTCCACAGTTAGAGCTCCCAAGTTAGCGAAGGTTTTCTACCATGAACTTGGTTCCAATGTTGCAAATCCATGCAGACAAAAAGAATGAACATTAGGTGGTTTTAAGTGAAACCCTTCCCCATGATGGTTGCATGCACAAATGGGCCAAACACCATTCAATGGGATGGTGGCCAGGTGCAGGAATGAGTCAGAGCATACAAGCCCTTAGGGACTAATTAATCTTCTGGGCTTTGAAACAAATTATCTACTAGTGGCAATTCAGATCAAGGAAAAGAAATTATCTTGATAGATGGTTAGCTGGTGTGCCTTCTATGCTATTACCCTGCACATTAATTTTATGGGTATATGGTTACTTATCACCATTCTAGCTGGCAGCCTCAGTTAAAGCCCGCCTGGAAGCTTGGCAGATCCAAGGGATGACTAAGAAAGGAAAGATTTGCTGGTCTTCTATTCCCTTAGAAATTATGTGGGCGGTTTGGACAGAAAGGAAGAGCAGGGTCTTTGATCTTAAAACCTCTACTGAAGCTTTAGTCATCGATACGGCTTCAGGTTGTGTTAGAAGTTGGTTGTCTATATTTACTGACTTTAAAGAGGTTACTTCTGATTGTAATTTTTTGAGGATGACCTTCTTTTGAGGTCCTTCTGATTTGGTGTGTACAGCTTCCCTTTGTACAAAGGACCTTTTACATCAATACAATTATATTTTACCTCTGCTCAAAAAAAAAATTGAAATTACATATATGCCTCCGTAGTGCTACTTCTGGACTCCAAGTGGTTTAAAGGTTTTATTCCATTCAGTCATGAAAATGATAAAAAGACACAACTACCTTTTAAACCTACTGACTTCTCAAAGAAATTCAGACAAGTCTTCAGATTTATAAATCAGAACCAAGTTTTCCATGATATGCAAAACTCCTCAAATGCATCCAGTTCTACCTGGACTTCACCATTGGGAAAAAATCATAACCAAGTTCTACCTTGTAAACTTTCTGAAATCTCGAGTCATTTATAAATTATAACCAGGTTTTCAATGATTTGCTAAACAACCCACATGCAATCAATTCTACCTGAGCTTAACAAATGATGAAAAGAACCACAGCAACCTTCAAATGTATATATGTAAGAATACACAAGAAATAACAGATAACTGAAACCTTAAAGAACAGGATAGGTAGGAATTCTACAACAGATGCCACTATATAACGCTTGCCTGTGTGTTGTGTTACTTCATTAAGTAACCCCTGGAAGCAGTGTTCTCAGAAGAGGAAATAAGAGCCGCAATTGAGGAAATGGAAGGTGACAAAGCACCAGATCCAGATGGATTCACAATGGAATATTTTAAAAGAAGTTGGAGTTTCATGAAAGAGGACCTAATGAAAGTTTTCTAGGAGTTCCATCAGAATGGGGCGTTCGAAAGAAGTGTAAACTCTACTTTTTTGGCTTTAATTACCAAGAAGAAAGGGGCGATGGGATTGAAAGATTTCAGACCAATAAGCCTTGTTAGCAGTGTCTATAAAGTGGTGGCAAAGGTGTTAGCTAAAAGAATGAGAGGGTAATGGGAAAACTAATATCAGAATCTCAGGGAGTGTTTGTAGATGGGAGGCAAATTATCGATGGCATTCTAGTGGCAAATGAACTCATCGACTCCAAAAGTGGGGAGGAGGGGGAATTGCTCAGAGTGGACATGGAAAAGGCGTACGACCATGTAAATTGGGAGTTTTTGGATTAGGAGGTGGAGGAATTGGATAAAGGTGTGTAACAACAGCCAGCTTCTCTATCTTGGTAAATGGTGTTTCAGTAGGCAGATTTCAAAACTTGAGGGGTCTAAGGCAAGGGGACCCCCTCTCTCCCTTACTATTTATTTGTGTATCGGAAGCTCTAAGTATGATGGTGAATAAGACAGTGGAAGGAGTACTTGAAGGCTCCAAGGTGGGTCAAGAAGTGGAGATAGCACTGCTGCAGTATGCTGATGATACTCTTTTCTTTGTCAATGCAGCAAAAAATCAGGTGGAAAAAATCAGAATGATTTTGATTTGGTTTGAAGTGGTCTCTGGCCTGAAAGTCAATATGCATAAAAGTGAGCTAATGGCAGTGGGGAATGGTCCAAACATGGAAGTAATGGCACATACTGTAGGATGCAAGGTTGGAAAATTGCCAACAAAGTACTTGGGGATGCCGCTTGGGGAAAAATGCACTTCTAAGAAGATTTGGGACCCGGTGATGGAAAGAATGGAAAGGAAACTTGCCTCTTGGAAATCAAGGTATCTTTCAAAGGGAAGGAAACTTATGCTATTAAAAAGTGTTTTGTCTTCTCTTCCTACCTACTTGTTGTCTCTCTTCTTTATTCCAACTAGTGCGGCTAAGAAGTTGGGGAAGACAATGAGAGATTTTTCTTTGGCAGGGATGGAAGGATGAGTGTTGAGACACAAATAAAGGGAATATAAGTGTACAAGAAAAGGCCACATCAGCCTTTAAAGAATATAACTAACAGCCAACCACTAGAACAAACTAAATAACAAACTAGACAAGTGGACTGGACAAGTGGAGAGGCTGGTACAACAGAATTAACAGCCAACCACTAGAACAAACTAAATAACAAACTAGACAAGTGGACTGGACAAGTGGAGAGGCTGGTATAACAGAATTGTAACAGCAGTGTTATAACAGAATTGATTATTGAATTGGGAATACAACCTCTCTCTCTCTCTCTCTCTCTCTCTCTCTCATTCTGGAGGCAGGCTCCCTCGAAAGAGTCCCTGAGTTAGGTAGTTCCTAACAAGCTGGTATCAAAGCCAAGATGCCAAGCACCAGGTCATCAGCAATGGAGAACAGAGTCAACAACATGGAAGGAGAAATGCAAAGAATATCAGCCGACGTCAAAGAAATCAAGAAAAGCTTGGCATCCTTGCTGGAACGACTGGCACAGGCACCACCTGCGCAAATTCAAGAAGAGCATAGTGACACCAGTCATTGAAGCGGATCAAGAACAACAAGAATTGAGTTTCCCATCTTCGCAGGGGGAGATCCCACTTCCTGGCTTCTGCGAACAGAAAGATACTTCGATTATCACGACACACAAGGACCTGATCGTGTTCCATTAGCTGCTGCACACCTGGAAGGAGAGGCGATCGTCTAGTACCAGTGGTACCGGCGACGGCACCCAAGGGACACATGGGCAAACTTCATCGACGCCTTAACCATGCGATTTGGAGTCTCAGCTTTTGAGAACTATGATGAAAGCCTCGTGAAGCTACGACAGACCGACTCCGTCCAAGATTATCAGATGGCATTCAAAAGATTGGTTGTGCGCGTGCAAGGCTGGCCAGAAAATGCGCTTGTCGGCAGTTTTGTCGGTGGACTTAGGGAAGAATTGCGGCTGGAGGTAAAAGCCATGCAGCCCACCACCGTTCTTGAAGCAGCAGCATTTGCTCGATTACATGAAGACAAACTGAGAAGGATTAATCGACCTTTGGGAGCTACGATCAGACCAGGTATACCGAACCAAGAACCAGGTATCTTGGGTAAACCGGAGCCCAGATCAGGAGTAGGAATCACAGGCAAGGACGCCAACTCTGGCTCAGGCCCTGACTCAGCCAAGAGGTTAACCTGGGTTGAGATGCAAGCCCAACGGGAAAAGGGCCTTTGTTATGCATGTGGAGACAAATTCGGGCCGGACCATCGCTGTAAGATCCCCCAAGTTTTCTTCCTTCAACCTGAAACCGAATATGTCGAGCAATCAGCTGACATTGAGGAGCCAAGGGACAACCAAGAATGGGTACAATGGACAAAGGAATACCCGAAAGTATCCCTGCAAGCCTTGACCGGTCTTGCTTCTTCTCAAACTATGAGAGTAACCGGACTGATACAAGGGTGCCATGTGTCGGTTCTGATAGACAGTGGCAGCACCCTCAATTTCATCACCCAAACATTGGTCAGACAACTAGAGGTTCCGGTCCAACCATGTGCAGCCTTTCAGGTGCACGTAGCTAATGGGAGCAACCTGGTATGTGACAGTACGTGCACAGAATTAAAGATAAGGATACAAAGACATGAGTTCGAGGTGGATCTGCACCCCTTGGAAATCAGTGGAGCAGATGAAGTTCTCGGAGTCCAATGGTTAAGGCAACTAGGGCCGGTGATATGTGATTGGACCCGCCTCACCATGGATTTCCAAATGGGCAGCTCACAGGTGCATATTCAAGGGCAGCTGTCCAAGGGTCCAGGACCTATTAGCCTCGCCTCCCTAAGGAAACAAGCAGCAAACCCAGCCCACATCGTTTTAATGCAGATAGACTCCCACAAGAACAGCCCCATTCTAGCCCAAGAAAGCAGATCCGAAGAGGGCCGCACACAACTACAGCAGCTACTTCAGAAGTTCTCAGGGATCTTCCAGGAACCTAAGGAACAGATTTCATGTGAATACGCAAAGGGAATCACATCGAACCAAAGGCATCGGTGGTATGGTCAGGTCTCCCAATTGAGGATGCAACTTGGGAACCTTACTTGGATTTACATAATAGATTTCCACATCTAGACCTTGAGGGCAAGGTCGCTTTCAAGGGAGGAGGGACTGTTGAGACACAAATAAAGGGAATATAAGTGTACAAGAAAAGGCCACGTCAGCCTTTAAAGAATATAACTAACAGCCAACCACTAGAACAAACTAAATAACAAACTAGACAAGTGGAGAGGCTGGTACAACAGAATTAACAGCCAACCACTAGAACAAACTAAATAACAAACTAGACAAGTGGACTGGACAAGTGGAGAGGCTGGTATAACAGAATTGTAACAGCAATGTATAAATAACAGCAGTGTTATAACAGAATCGATTATTGAATTGGGAATACAACCTCTCTCTCTCTCATTATGGAGGCAGGCTCCTTCGAAAGAGTCCCTGAGTTAGGCAGTTCCTAACAATGAGCTTAAATTCCATTTAGTCAGTTGGAGTAAAGCTTGTAAATCTAGAAAGGCGGGAGGCTTGGGTTTAAGGAATGTGAGAAAGTTTAATTTGGCTTGTCTTGGGAAATGGTATTGGAGGTGGAATGAGCAGACCACAAGTCAATGGAGAAAAGTAATAGAGGATAAGTATGGCTCAAGGAACTCAAATTGGGACCCAGGGGAATCAAATTTATCTTATGAATGTGCGGTCTGGAAGGGTATTCAAAAGTCAGAGAAGGATTTCAGACAAGGTTTAAGAATGGAAGTAGGAGATGGTTCTAGAGTCAGATTTTGGAAGGAGGTCTGGTGCGGGGATCACCCTCTTAAGGACAGATTCCCAACCCTCTTTGATATTTCCATCAACAAGGAGTGTTTGGTGTCGGAGGTGTTTTCTCAGGTTGGAGGGGCAGGTGTATGGTGTCCCAGTTTTAGAAGGAACCTGAATGATTGGGAAGTGGAACAATGGGAGGAGTTGATGTAGATCCTGAGCGCGACAAGGGCAGATAGAACAAGGGGGGACAGGAGGATTTGGGCAAAGGAGAAATCAGGTAGTTTCTCAGTCAATTCTTTTTACAGCAGCCTTTGCAGGGGGGAGGAAGATAATTTTCCCAAAGACCTCATTTGGAGGACGGTGGCTCCTCTAAAAGTCTCCTTCTATAAATGGGTGACAGCCTTAGGGAAGTGCTTAACAGCTGGCAATCTGACAAAGAGAGGCTGAGTAGTAGAACCAAGTAGATGT
The DNA here is from genome assembly GCF_055504915.1 of Nelumbo nucifera. Lineage (NCBI taxonomy): Eukaryota > Viridiplantae > Streptophyta > Magnoliopsida > Proteales > Nelumbonaceae > Nelumbo > Nelumbo nucifera. The sequence continues at coordinate 63,100,817 of NC_142649.1, forward strand.
GTCCTATGTGGCAACAACTCCGAAAAGTTGGAGCATCTTTTCCTGCACTGCAGATTTAGTTGGGTAATTTGGATGAAAATGTTAGAGGTTATTGGAGTTCAGTCGTGCCTCCCAAGGAATGTATTGGATCTGTTACAGGGTTGGGGTCTAAGGGGTCTATTGAGAAGAGGTAAGATTGTATGGAAGGTGCTGCCAGCGGTGGTGGTGTGGTCAATCTGGTTGGAAAGAAACAAGAGACTCTTTGAAAATCAGTTGAGATCATAGGAGGAAGTCTTAAGAAGCATTTGGAGAAGGTTACACTCCTGGGTGGCAACGCACAAACTGTTCAAGAATTGTCCTTATAGTTCTTTTTTGGAGTATAGAAATCTTTTTGTATGATGTTCTTTTTTTTTGGTTTTTCTGAGTTGTACAAAGCTTTGCCTTGCTCAGTTCCTCAGTGGGCAAGGCTGGATCTTTTTTCAGTCTTCTGTTAATGAAATACTTTACCTTTTATCGAAAAAAAAATTAAATAATCCCTGAACTTCAAGTTTCTCACTGGCAATATTAAATATTAATAGAAAAGGGTGAATTTTCTAAAAGAAAACAAAATTGATGATTGAAGAATGAATACCTCAATGTCTTCATCAGGAGTTCTTTTGGATTGGTGTTGAGCAGTTGGTCCAATGAGAAGAAAACTTGGTAGCTTCAAGACACGGACCAACTGAAGCAAGCAAGCCAGAGGTTCATAATGAATCTGTAATGAAGGCGGTGCCTTCTGGATTCTAGCAATCATGGCCCGAGTAAAATCTGTCTCTGGACCTATTTGAACACCAGACAATGCAACTTTGTGGTTACCCGGTATTGAACTTTTCATTTCCTTCTCAAGCTTTGATGCAGCCACAAGAAATGGGAGTATGAGTGTGAGCATGGAGGAAGAGTTTTCTCCCATTATTGATGCCAAGAGTTCATTAACAGCACAGGCAATAATTGGCGGATCATAGTATTGTAGAAGCAAAAGAGACACCTGGAAAAATGAAAAGATTCTTTTGAGCAATGGTTGGACAAATTAGTTAGTACATAATGATCAATGAACCTGCTATAAATGTTTATTGTGGCAAAAGCTTTGCAAGTTGAAGAGAAATAATCAGAAAGGAAAACTAACTACTGTTGAGGCTCCACACTAAACAGATTTCCCATAGCATTAAAACATAGAATTTTCTTATGTCTTTTTATTTTTTCTGATTGATCGTAATCAATCACTAACAACCACACATTGCCTTGCAGTTTTTATTTTTCCTCCCAGACAAGCTACTAAAACAGTAAAAGTCGAATTCAAATCTCTTCATATACAGGATAATATGTACAATGTTTCACCCAATGGTATTACTATTATTTGTAAAAAAGAACAATGTATGATCTACCAGACAGACAAAAAGGTGACAGCACCTTCAAAAATGGCATGTATGCTACAGAGAATGTGTTGGGACCCAAATACCTTCCCCAAACCCAACACAGGGAGTGGAGCAGGCCACTACCCATCAGCAGTAATCAAGGAAGCAGAAAGGACAGGCGACAGAGCCTCAGAATTAGTTACACACAGAGAGGGTGATTCTGTCGACAGAAGATATTCCCTCCATGATATCTCCCAGAGTTTGTTATCAGTTAGTTATTCTGCCAATCAGAGGATATTCCCTCTATGATTACACCTGTAGGCCAGATATATAAGGCCATACTCTTTTAAAGAAGGCATGAATGAATATCCCCTGTTTTCTCTTTCACTGAATCCCTCTCTTCCTACCTTCCCTTCTCTTCTTCCTCTCCATTTTCTGTTTCAGGAGGTTAAGCCACCCTCGAAGGGGCTTCCGAGGTGAGTGGTATCTCACCAAGTTGGTATCAGAGCAAGGTTGTAGACCAGCTATGCCGCAGACAAGATCCTCTACCATGGAAGACAGAGTCGACCAACTTGAGATTGGGTTCCACCAAATACTGAACGAACTCAGGGATCTCAAGGTGGTCATCTCTAACCTCGCCTCCCAACAACAGTCCGGCGAGACCAGTCAGCCAACAGGGGCCGACGCCTCTGTTTCCGGTAGCCAGGGAACTGGAGGTTACCCCGCCGGAAAGGTTACTAAAATCAATTTTCCCAACTATTCCGGTGGAGATCCCATTCCTTGGATCTTCAGAGCAGAGAGATTCTTCGAGTATCATGAAACCCCTGCACACCAGCGCGTCGCCATCGCCTCCATTCACCTTGAAGGAGACGCTATTCTCTGGCTTCAATGGTATCGACAAACCCATCCTCAGGTAGCTTGGGCGGAGTTCACAGAAGCTCTGTGCATCCGTTTTGGGCCGACGGCGTTCGTGGATTATGACGAACTCCTCACTCGATTAAAACAGACGGGGACAGTAGCAGACTACCAGCTCGAGTTCGAAAGAATGGCGACCAGAGTACACGGATGGCTGGAGAAAGCCTTGGTTGGGTGTTTTGTGGGAGGTCTCAGAGAAGACATCTGCCTGGAAGTGAGAGCTCTTCGACCAGCGACAGTCATGGCGGCGGTGGGCATGGCTCGCTTGCAAGAAGAGAAGATTGATAGCATGCGTAGGACTAGCAAGCCATCCTATCCGAATGTGAGGGCTCTCCAGCGGGCCGAACAGCAACCCCAAAAACAAGTTGGGGATCCTCAGAAGCCCATTTTGCCCAGGCCCACTATGCCTTTCAAGCGCCTCTCGTGGGCTGAGATGCAGGCCCGACGCGAGAAGGGCCTCTGTTACAACTGTGATGATAAGTTTGGGCCGGGCCATAAGTGTCGGGTCCAGCGAGTATTTCTCCTTCAAACAGAGGGAGAACCGGAGGGGACAGAACCAGAGCACCTCGAAGACTGTGAGCTGATATCAGGCGAACCAGAACCGGTTGGAGCCGAGATCTCTCTACACGCTCTCATGGGCCTCAACCCTCTTCAGTCCATGCGAGTAGAAGGAAGATTGGGTGGCCGACCTGTGATGGTTTTGATTGACAGTGGCTCTACTTTGAATTTCATCACTTGCCGTTTGGCAAAGCAACTAGGTATGACTATACACCCCACTCCTCTCTTTTCAATCCATGTGGCTAATGGGAATCGGATGTTATGTGATGGTGTATGTAAGAAGGAAAGGATCCTCGTACAGGGCCATAATTTCGTGGTAGATCTCCACCCATTGGAATTCTCGGGGGCTGATATTATTTTGGGAATCCATTGGTTATGTGGCCTAGGTCCTGCACTGTGTGATTGGGCCAGAATGACAATGGATTTTTGCCAAAATGGACAGACCTGCCATTTGCAAGGGGTGCGGCCCCCTAGTCCCCGAGGTGATACCTTAGCCTCTATAATACAGGCCTCCAAGGATACTGGACAGCCCTTGTTTATGCATTTAGGCATTCGGCCCACAGTTCCAATTTTAAACAATCAGGACTGTGACCAACCTACTGAAGCCCAACACCAGAGCCTAAGATCGATCCTCGATCAATTTGGTGACATATTCAAGGAACCGAACCAGTTACCTCCACCCCGGGCCCATGACCATTAGATACCCCTCTTAGCCGAATCCAAACCAGCCAATGTGAGGCCATATAGATACCCTTATTTCCAAAAGCTGGAAATTGAGAAGGCAGTAAAAGAGCTACTGGACAAGAGGCATATACAGACCAGCACCAGCCCGTTTTCATCCCCCGTACTCCTAGTGAAGAAGAAGGATGGTAGTTGGCGGTTTTGCATAGATTACCGGGCCCTGAATCAGATTACAGTGAAGGACAAGTTCCCAATACCTCTCATTGATGAACTGTTGGACGAGTTAGGGGAAGCACAAGTGTTCTCCAAACTGGACCTGCGGTCCGAGTATCATCAGATCCGGGTTCACCAGGCTGATATCCATAAGACAGCCTTTAGGACCCACGATGGCCATTATGAGTTTCTAGTTATGCCGTTTGGTCTTACCAACGCCCCCTCCACCTTTCAGGCCCTCATGAATGACATCTTCAGGCCTTTCTTAAGGCAATTTATTCTGGTATTTTTCGATGACATCTTGGTTTACAGCAAGGATTGGGGCACCCATATGAAACATCTTAAACTTACCCTCACAATTCTGAGAGAACACTAGTTGCATGCCAAATTGGCAAAGTGCTCCTTTGGACAAAGACAGATTCGGTACTTAGGCCATGTGGTTGTTGCAGGCCAGGTCATGGCAGACCCAAAAAAGATAGGTGCCATCCAAAAATGGCCCAAGCCCACCACTGTAAAGGCTCTCAGGGTTTTCTTGGGCTTACCAGTTATTATAGGCGCTTCATTAAGGGGTATGGGCTTATGGCCGCCCCTCTAACACGCCTGTTAAAGAAGGATTCTTTTGGGTGGGCTGATGATGCCCAACGGGCCTTTGAAGACTTGAAGACAGCAGTTTCTAGCCCTCCAGTCCTCACTCTTCTGGATTTCTCTCAACCCTTTGAGATAGAGTGTGATGCATCGGGTGTCGGAATGGGGGCCGTTCTGATGCAGAAGGGGCAACCCATTGCTTATTTCAACAAAGCTCTCTTAGCAGCTCACCAAAATCAGTCCACCTATGTCAAGGAAATGATGGTCGTGGTAATGGCAGTACAGAAATGGTGTGCATACCTATTGGGATGTCAATTTATCATAAGGACAGACCAAAGAAGTTTGAAGTGCATAGCAGAACAAAGGGTGCAGACCTCGGAGCAGCAAAAATGGCTTAGTAAACTAATGGAATTCGACTACCACATCGAGTATAAACCTGGGCCTGCCAACAAAGTAGTTGATGCCTTATCACGGGTAGAAGAGCTGACCCAGTTTTCCCTTATTTGAAGCTCAAGAAGCCAGATCTGATCCACAGCTGCAAGACATCAGGGAAAGGTGGAAAAGTGACCCTTCTCAGGTTCCGGGTTACCAAATTGTGGGGCCTGATCTTTTCTTCAAGGGTAGGTTTGTGGTTGCTCCAAATTCCACCCACAAAACTGAACTGCTAAGGTTGTTTCATGATTCCGCGTTGGGAGGACATTCAGGGGTGCTACGGACCCTAAAAAGACTCAGCAGCCACTACCATTGGGTAGGAATGCGCAAGGATGTGTTGCACTATGTATCAGAATGCCCAACTTGCCAACAACAGAAATACTCCTCACAGTCACCTGCGGGCCTTCTACAACCCCTCAAGATTCCAGAGCAAGTGTGGGAAGACCTCTCCATGGATTTCATCACGGGACTCCCTCGTTCTGCAAGAAAAGAGGTCATCATGGTAGTGGTTGACCGCCTCACCAAGTATAGCCACTTCTCTGCTTTGCCCCACCCTTACACTGCAGCGATGGTGGCCGACATTTTCATACGGGACGTGGCGAAACTGCATGGAACACCAAGATCCATTGTCTCGGACCAAGACCCTGCCTTCCTAAGTTCATTTTGGAAGGAGTACTTCAGATTGCAAGGAACCCGACTAAACCCATCCACCAGCTATCACCCCCGCAAACTGATGGACAGACTAAAGTCATTAATCGATGCTTAGAAGCCTACCTTAGATGCTTCATTGGGGAGAAGCCTAGACAATGGGCTCACTGGCTTCTGTGGGCAGAATACTGGTACAACTCAACTTATCAGTCAGCTGCAGGGATGACACCTTTCAAGGCCCTATATGGCAGAGAACCCCCTCCCATATTACCCTATGAATATGGGTCGTCCAAGGTGGCGGAAGTAGAGACTCGCCTACTGGAAAGAGACGAGATTCTTAGACTGCTCAAGGCCAATTTGACAAAGGCCCAGCAACGAATGAAGATTAGCTATGACTCTCACCACCGCCCATTAGAGTTTCAGGTGGGTGATTTTGTCTACCTTAAGCTCCAACCTTACCGCCAGGTCTCAGTGGTAAGACGGGCTTGGCACAAGCTAGCTCCCAAGTATTATGGGCCCTACAAGGTGCTGGAAAGAGTGGGCCTTGTTGCTTACAAATTGGACCTCCCTACTACCTCGAAGCTTCATCCAATGTTTCACATATCTCTTCTCAAGAAGGCTGCGGGAAATCATACTCCTATCTCATCTAGCTTACCCCAATTCACTGAAGAAGGGGACATTTACACAGAGCCCATCAAAATTGTGGATTTTCGATGGGTCCGACGAGGTGGGCAGGTTGTACCAGAAGCCAAGGTAGAATGGGCCGGGCTGCCCCTAGAAGACGCCACTTGGGAACCTTATCTAAGGCTGAATGAGAGGTTCCCGAACCTAGACCTTGAGGGCAAGGTCAAAGCTAAGGAGGGAGGAATTGTTGGGACCCAAATACCTTCCCCAAACCCAACATAGGGAGTGGAGCAGGCCACTACCAATCAGCAGTACTCAAGGAAGCAGAAAGGACAGGCGATAGAGCCTCAGGGACAGGCGACAAAGCCTCAGAATTAGTTACACACAAAGAGGGTGATTCTGTCGACAGAAGATATTCCCTCCATGATATCTCCCAGAGTTTGTTATCAGTTAGTTATTCTGCCAATCAGAGGATATTCCCTCTATGAGTACACCTGTAGGACAGATATATAAGGCCATACTCTTTTAAAGAAGGCATGAATGAATATCCCCTGTTTTCTCTTTCACTGAATCCCTCTTTTCCTACCTTCCCTTCTCTTCTTCCTCTCCATTTTCTGTTTCAGGAGGTTAAGCCACCCTCGAAGGGGCTTCCGAGGTGAGCGGTATCTCACCAGAATGTTCAAGGCAAAAGGCATTGAAATGCATAGATGCATCAGAGTCCAGAATAGATAAGCAGTGGATCTACATAGGACCCATGGATAGGAGAGGGGTTGAGGTATTCTGACTATATGATCCCAGATATCATATTTATGGTCATTTTTACCACATAGTCTAAACAAGGAGTAAGACACTTCTAGGGTGGATTGAAGTTCTGCCTTGGACTTGGCTTAGTATTCAATGAAAACGTTTCCAGTGCAAAGTTATAGTAAATGTCACTTAGCATGTCATCAACTGCCCCACCTACTAACCATACTTCCCCCGTTCTCTTTCCAGAAGGTGATTTTACACGTCCCTTCCGTCCTGTAATAAAACTATTTCATACAAAACAAACACCATTTATTTATCAAAAAGAAAAAACACTATAGACCCCCATGGTCTATACCTGACATTTTCATGGGTTATGCTTTGATATGGTGAAACTGTTTTACAGAAAATCAAATATCTTCCAAGTCTCTGAAGCAGATCACAAAATCAAATATCTTCCAAGTCTCAATGGTGAAACTGTTTTACAGAAAAGAGAAAATCATTTTTATTGGCCATAATTGTTAAGGTGTGATCTGTTACAGCTTGCAACATCAGTAACAATGGATATGGCACTGAATAGAACAGATTGGCATAACAGGATTCATATAGCCGACTCCATACAGTTTCGACAAAGATTAGCAGATGATGTTGATGATTAAGGAGTATAGGCAATTTCTAGATACAGTGAAACAAGTAGTTGCCTAGGCAAAAGAATTCTATAAAATTAAAACCAAAAAAATATATATGTTTTTGGTTAGTTTCCTAGTTTTGTTTACAAATTGACATGCTTATAAATTGAAAAATAGCAATTTCATATCAAATTAACAACTAGAGAAGACCATAACTGTATATAGTAAAAATTTAAGATAGAGAGTAAGAAAAGAAGAAAAAAAATAAGGAGTGGAGCCACTGTTTAGGGAAAGGGGGCAGACTCTTTCTCTTCTTTCATTCTTTTTCTTTGCTTGAGTATATCAATACACATACTAATACAATGCAACATATCAATACTATTAAATGTAGCACCTTGCATTTTGTTGCCTAGGCGGGCACCTACTCACCTAGATAAGCGCCTTTTATATACAAGTGAAGGTGTTCAGGCTGGGCTCCTAAGCAACCCTTTAATAACTATGGGTCAAGTATGTGGATTAATATATTCTTGGGACTCTAATGAGTAAAACACATTCGGTTATCGCCTTTGGGTGATGATGCATAATCAGTGGAAGGTCATGACCCTGTATAAAGAGCCATACGGTAATCCATTCGTTCAGAAGCAAACGGAAATCAAAAACCCTAATATGAGTTTGCACTGCTAACATCTTAAAGAAGCATATGTATCTCTTATACGAAAATTTATTAGCAATCTGTTACAGTAGGTCATCAATCCAAAACTTTTACAAATAAGCTGTATCCAGACAAATTTAAGCAGATAACAGCATCTCAAGGGAAGAGAACTGGTGGCACCTGAATACCTGATACAAGCCCTCGTGATCAATAAAATGAATGGCGTCTCCCGAAGCTTTGACATCTTTGATCCCGTACCTATCCAACGATAGCTCGAAAGAAGTTTTTCTGTAAGAAAATTAAAGTAAAATAAATAATAAAAGAAAAATATAATAGGACCATCCGAGTCTGATTAACGAGGTGGTGACAAGTGAGAAAAACATGCTTTTCCTTTCATTTCTTTGATAACCTTCTGTTTACCTCTAGAGGAGCATGGGAGGAAGGCTTACGTTCTTTGAAGAGTAGAATTGTGGTTGGGTTGCAGGGCGTCGGCAATTGCAGATCCGACGCCGTCGGCGTCTCTGAATAGCAAAATAATCTTCGGAGCGGTCTTCATTTCTCGCACTTTTTTTCCTCTCCCGTCTCTTCTCTGTTCGAACGAATAAATTATACATCCCTTTACATTCCTCCTCTTAGGAGATTCTCAGGGGATATTTGGAACCGTGGCCGTTTTAAAAAAAAACGGTGCCACGTTACTATCCACACAGGCGTTTCAACAAATGCCCACGTATCTTATTGTTTGGTTCAGCCAATTATTAAAAAATCGGGCGTGCTTCGAAAATCAGAAGCCCATCGATGCATGAAACGTTAATGCATCGGTGAACCGTTTCCCCCAATGATTGACTGATATATGGTGTTTACCTGGCAGCACATACAAAAAAAAACGGTAATGAAAATTACCTTACCGAACAGTATATTGTTGCTCATTGCCTATGTGGTAGAAGTGTTTTTTTTTTTTGAAAAATAGGTCTTGAAAGCATAGGCATTTTTTATTGAAAATCCGTCCCAAAAAACATCTACACTTCCAAACACCATGTTAATTTAATGGTTGTAAACACCTGCCTTACCTTTTGGTTTTGGGTAAAATATGTACTCAAATTTCTTAAATTACCCTTGGTTTAGTTAATTGACTTAAATATACCCTTTTAATTATTGCCTTAAACCACCCTTACTATTTCTGTATAATGAAAATGATGAAATGTTCCTTTTGCCCTTTATGTTAAGAGAAAAACTGGGGAGAGACGAATATTCTCTCTCCAAGCAGCAGTAGGGATGCCAGAATTTACATCCCCGCCTCACAATGTCCCACAGTACATTCCCGCCGTGTATTGAAAACATCTCCCAATGATAGTATCAGACCTGATAATGTCATCATCGAAAAATGTTCCCAATGCACGACAGGAATGTAATGTAGAACGTTGTGGGGCTGAGATGTGTACTCCGGATGGTGGCGGTAATGATACATTATCTGTATGTCACCTTGACTAAATGAATCATTAATGCTCGTGAAGATGTGAGAGAACAAAAGGCACAAATAGAACCTTTCTAGCACAAAGTATCCCAAATCAGATTCCCACTGATATTATTCCTTAACGATTTCTGACTGAGCAGTTCATAAACACGCAACTCATGTTAAATTCAAGCTTGTGTTATTTAGAGAATAATGTTTATCTGATTAAGGATTGACTCTTAGGCTAATCAGAAAAATGAACATATCAACCTTTGAAGTCGATCAATTTGATCATTTTCTGTCTAGCAAATCAAAAGTCAGCTTCTGTTTCAAAAGGGATGTCTATAAAATTCATAACTAATAAAAAAATACAACTGAGTATGACTCAGAATGAGTTACTCAACCATGTTATCATCACAGCTGGGAAAATCCATCCCTGTGGTGAATGACTAAATTAATATATATATATATATATATATATGCTTTATCATCAGAAGACCACTATGGTAAAGAATTATTCTCTCCTATACCATTTCCTGAAATATAGCAGGATGATGATGTGCAGAATCATACTCTTTGATTAAGACTGTCAGCATGCTAGCTACAGGAGAAATTAAGAACAAGTAATACTTGCCAAGTTTAACAACTAAATTATTTGATGACTTCAGTCCTATGCCTTTCATTTCACTTATGTTTTCCTTCATTGGAACAAATTTGATGAAGTGAGTATATTTTCAGTCTCGTAAATTTTTTACAAGTCTAATGCTTGTTTGCCATATTCATAAAGCTTCAACACTCATTAGGCCATCAATTTTAGCTTTTTTTAATTAATGATTTGGTCAATAAACCGTTTGAACCGTCCAACGGTTTGGTTGTTTTTTATTTTTTTATTTGTTTTTGTCAAACGGGCTATTCGTTCTATTTGAACAGTCGAACCGTTTGACCCAAGAACCGAACCCCTAACCAGTTCGATTTTAAAAACCTTGGGTTCTACAAAGGCTGACATTTTAGCTGCACTTAAAAGGGCTCCTAACTGCAAAAGAGTTGGGACTGTCTTTCCTATGTTAATACTATAAAGTGGCTAGAGGAGAGGATGGCAGCCCTTAGGAGGATAGCTCAATTAAACTCTTTAGATGTCTACAAGGAAGATCTGTCTAGTGATAGAATTTTCTTACTTTGTACATCATCTCATGTACCCACTTTTATTTCTTATTATGTAAATCCATTATTTATTCTGAAAAAAGTGTATATTACATATTAGTTTGAAAAACCTTTGCGTGCGCTTTCCACATTTAGCTTTGTAAGTTAGTTTCATGAGTGCATTTTCTACTATCTCTTAATGTCCACAATTTGATTATAGGTACATTGCAGCTGGGAATGATCCCACCTGAAAAATAATTATTTTCTTTTTGGATTAATTTTGAAAAGAAGTGTGATTTTGCACAAACTTGCTTTTATTTATAAGGACATACAAAATAAAATTGAAAAAAAAAATTATTTTATTTAATTTTGCATTTTGCCATTTACACACAATTCTAATTCTAAGTTTTTTCTTAGCAAGTGGTCCAGAGGCAAATTGTCCTGTCATTAGCCTTGCTAGTTTATATTATTATGTATATAATTATAAATCATATGATTGTATAATTAGATTGCATTACATTATAATATAAAATGAAATAAAATAATATGGTATGACAGAATATAATTATATATTTTGAATATATTAAAATATAATATATATTATATATGTGTGTGTAATAATTAGAATTTATATATTTAATAATAAGCTATATATTATATTATAATATATTCAAAATATATAATTATATTCTGTTATAACATATTTTTTATTTTGTTTAATATTATAATCTAGTGTAATATAATTTATATAATATATATCAAATTCTATAATATCCACAATTATATGATATATAATTATATTCATAATTATATTAACTATATGCATATATTCAAAATATATAATTGCATTCTTCTATTACATATATATTTTTGTTTTAATTTCAAATTTTTATATTAAAAATTAAGATTTGAGGCAAAAAATGCATTTTTTGGCAAAAATAGTGGGGCTTGTCACCTTAGGAACATGTAGATCTTGAAAGTTACCCAAAACAAAAAAGATAACCCCAATTTGTCATCCGAGCACAAAGTTATGCCCTCTATAAGTTTGCATTAAGTACTAAAAAATAAAATAAAATAAAAAACAGTTGGTTTCTAAAACTGTGATCGGGTCACCAGTTTTTCCATTAAATCGCAGTTTTGGCCAGTTGACCAGATCATCGTGGCATTAGCAAGTGCACTACCCGTTCAAGTAATAAAGTAGTGAGTGAAGTATCATTCCCACAAGGATTTAGAAAACAATTACTAATACTAAATTTGTCACTTCTTATTTGATCAACAACAAATTAAAACTTTATTAAAAAACTAAAAATCCTAAACTAAAATCTATCTAAAACATTAGCTCAATTGCCCTAAATTCAGGTTAGAAGAGTAAGAAATAAAACCCAATTTCAAGATTCAACCATCAATCAACTTGAGTCATTCGAATAGGCCATGATTAAACCTTGGTTTGGTGAAACCCCAAGTCATGAGCAGCATTTTTCAAGTGCATGTTCATCCTATGCATGAATGATGATCCCTATATCTCTATCAAGGATCTAATCATTCATGCATGCATTTCTTCAAACACATCTTAGGCATCAATTCAAATCTGAATTGAATTCCTTCAGCCCTTCTTACAATAGATCTCTGAATCAAAAACCCCAAATTTTGAACTCACATTCTCTTCTTACTAGCTTGACCTGAACTCCTTCAGCCCTTCTTCTTCCCCTCCTTGCGCCTAGCCCTTATTCTCTTCTCTTCTCTTCAAGGTGTTCGAACCTCTAGGAGTGGGAGAGCCTTGATCTCAAGCAATTGAACACCTCTCCCCCCTTCTAGATGCCTCCTTATATAGATTTTCAAGGGGGCTCTTGCCCCTTCTTGAAGCCTCTAGAATGGGGTGTATTACACCCCCTTCTTGAGGTTTCTAGAGTTCTCTCTTGAAAGCCTTCTAAGGGTTGCCGCCCCTAGCTCTTTGGGCTGCACTTAGGGTCCCTCTTAGCACATGATAGTTACACTCTATGTTGCTCTTTTGGGCTGAGAATGGGCCTTCTCTGCTAGGCCGAATTTTACTCTTTGCTAGGCTTTCTTTTCTTGAATTTTTTCAATGAATCAACTTGTATTTCTTGGGCCAAATTGTGCTCTCTTGCTTCCATAACCGGGCTAGGCTGAATTTGGTCTTTTTGGACCTTTTTTTCTTACTTTTTGCCTTCTTTTTCTTGGATTAATTACCCCTGAAATCTTTTCTTAGCATAAAGCTAAATTAAGGCAAAATTAAATAAAACCGGCATAATAATTAATGCAAAGTCCTCATAAATTATAGATAAATTGTATGTTCATCAAATACCCCCACACTTAAGCTTTTGCTTGTCCTCAAGCAAAGACATCAGCCATAAACTGAACATTCTCCCCTTTTATTCTCACCATTTACCTAATGAATTTTTTTTAAGATAGAAATGCATTGAGTAGTCGGGGAACTTTTGTAATTGTTCAGCTCCTATTCTTGTAAACTACCATTTAACACATGTATAAGATCCAAGCAAAGGAGAATATGAATTTCTTCACAGTCCAGTCTTCACTCCCACTCAATATAAATCAGCTCATTGATTGTCAAAATTAATAATCAAATTGAACTAAGTTCACATATGTAACTATATCTTAATGAGAGTTCAACTTTAATATGCTCTTTTGAACCTTAGCTGTCACCATAAATACTTATTTCTAGGGGAGAGTGCATTTTATGCTCCGTCTCACCTTTTTCTTCTTCTTTTAGTGTGAGTGCATTTTATGCTCTATCTCACACACTCTTTTTTTCTTGAGGTAAGACTCATGTTTTGAGCTACTAGTTTTACTATTCAACTCAAAATAGTGGAGTCAATTTGGGCTCAATTATTGAACCTCATGTTTCAGCAATTCAGATGTGCACTAGCTTTCTTGACCATTAACAATGAAATCAAGTGCTTTCATACATATGAAGGTAGTTAAGGCTAGTTATGCTGAAAGACATATTCAGTTCCCCCTTTTTCTCATGCATATATTAAGTTGGGTCCTTCGCAAATATAAAAACTTAACAATTACATTGGTCTCCCTCAACTCATTGTATTCCTTCTTAAAAATCACCTAATAAATAGCAATGAACTTGAGGGGTTCCAGTCTACTTGGATATGTCATTGCCTGTATAATGTTGGGGTGAATGAGGTGCATGGTTTCAGCTCCCACACCCTAGCCTTAGGCTCACTCCTCCACACTTAAGATGAACATTGTCCACAATGTTCCTAGTGTTAGAGAATGACAATAAAACCAACAAAAGCAATAGCAAGTAAAGAGAAGGGTGAATAGAGGACTCCCTGGATAATAAAATGGGCACTTTGGTGGGAAGCCTCTTCTGCTAAAAATGAATTGAAATTTTGAGAAAGAGATCTTTATTTTACTAACTAATATCCTAAAAAAATGAAGAAAATATGCCTTAACCCGTTCATGAACAAGAAGATCATTGGTTGTCAAGATAAACAGTGGATGGAGGGGGTACAGTACCGCCCACTAAATATGGTTTCAGGCGCTGGCCATTTACTTTAAATGTGCCCTGAACCGGGTGGGTGATTTCTATAGCCCCATGAGGAAAGACCTGAGTGATGGTGAAGGGTCCAGACCACCTGGATCTCAGCTTGCCTAGGAACAGGCGGAGACGGGAATTATATAACAATACCTGCTGCCCAACATAAAAATTCCGCCTCAGCAAATTCTTATCATGCCATCTTTTAATTCTTTCTTTATAGACCTTGGCATTTTCATAGGCGGCAAGTCTGAATTCGTCCATCTCATTCAATTGCAGCCTTCTTTTAGCCCCTGTGGCCTCAATATCAAAATTCAAGAATTTAAGAGCCCAATAGGCCTTGTGCTCTAATTCTACTAGTAAATGGCATGCTTTACCAAAGACCAACCTGTAGGGGGACATGCCAATGGGTGTCTTATATGCAGTTTTGTATGCCCATAATGCATCATCTAACTTAATGGACCAATCTTTTCTAACAGATGCTAAAGTCTTTTCCATAATTCTTTTGAGCTCCCTGTTAACCAACTCCACTTAGCCACTAGTTTAAGGGTGATAAGGGGTAAGCCAATTTATGTGTAATTCCATATTTTTGCATTAACCGCTCAAATTGGTTATTGCAGAAGTGAGTTTCCCTATCACTAATTATAGCTCGCGAAGTGCCAAGTCGGGAGAATAGCTTCTTCAGGAAGTGTACCACCCTCCTTGAGTTATTTGTGGGCAAAGCCATGGCTTCCACCCATTTAGATACATAATCAACAGCAACGAGGATGTATTTATTCCCAAAAGAATTCGGGAAGGGTCCCATGAAGTCTATACCCCAAACATCAAAGATTTCGCAGATTAAAATATTGGAAAGGGGCATTTCATTCTGTCGGGAAATGTTTCCTGACCTTTGACATTTGTCACATGTGGACACATACTTGTGGGCATCCTTGAATAATGTAGGCCAATAAAAACCTGATTGCAAAACCTTGGTTGCGGTGTGACTAGCTTCAAAATGACCTCCTGCTTCTTTATCATGGCAAAATTGGAGTACTGACTCCATCTCCTCCTCAGGGACACATCTCCTTATGATCTGATCTGCACACAATTTATACAAAAAGGGTTCCTCCCACAGATAGTATTTTACATCAGAAAGGAATTTCTTCTTTTGTTGATATGATAGGTTAGGAGGAATGACTTGTGCAGCTAGATAATTTGCAAAATCAGCATACCAAGGAGTTGCATATTCTTGAATTGAGTACAGCTGTTCATCCAGAAATTCTTCTCGAATGTTGTTGGTTATCTCCTTTTCTGATCTTACATTGTCTAACCGGGAGAGATGATCAACAGCCAAGTTTGCAGCACCCTTCATGTCTCTAATCTCAATATCAAATTCTTGTAGTAGAAGGATCCACCTGATCAGTCTTGGTTTTGAATTTTTCTTGGTAAGCAAGTGCCGTAATGTTGAGTGATTTGTGTATACAACAACTTTGGAGAATATCAGATATGAACAAAATTTGTCAAGTGCAAAGATTACTGCTAGCAACTCCTTTTCTGTGGTGGCGTAATTGAGTTGGAGTCCATTCAAGGTTTTGCTAGCATAGTAAATTGGCTGAAAATGTTTGTTCACTCTTTGTTCCAAAACAACTCCTACAACAGAATCACTCGCATCACACATTAATTCAAATAGGATGGTCCAATCTGGTGCTACCATGATAGGTGCATGGATCAATTTGTCTTTCAAGGTGTGGAAAGCATGAAGGCATTTTGTTGAAAATTCAAAAGGCACTTCTTTCTGAAGCAAAGTAGATAGTGGCTTGGCAATTTTTGAGAAATCCTTAATGAACCTCCTATAGGATCCGACATGCCCTAAGAAACTTCTTACGGAATGGACAGATGATGGGGGTGGCAATTTTTCAATTGCCTCTACCTTGGCCTTGTCGACTTCTATACCTTTTTGAGAAATCTTGTGTCCAAGCACTATGCCTTCTTGCACCATAAAATGACATTTTTCCCAATTCAACACAAGATGTGTTTCTTCGCATCTCCTAAGCACATGTTCCAGATTATTCAAGAATGCATCAAACGAAGAGCCGAAAACTGAAAAATCATCCATAAAGATCTTGATAAATTTTTCAACCATATCAGAAAATATAGACATCATACATCGTTGAAAGGTTGTTGGGGCATTATATAACCCAAAGGGAATCCTTTGGTATGCAAAGGTACCATACAGGCAAGTAAAAGTGGTCTTTTCTTGGTCTTCTAGTGCAATTGGGATCTGGTTATACCCCGAATATCCATCCAAGAAACAATAATACTCATGCCCGGCTAGCCTCTCTAACATTTGGTTCATAAATGGGAGAGGGAAATGGTCATTCCGGGTGACTTCATTTAACTTTCTATAGTCAATACATACACGCCATCCGGTGACAGTTCTAGTCGGGATGTCATGACCCAGAAAAGGGAGAGGTTCACGGGTCAGAGATTCAATCGGGGTTGAACCGTGTATATCTATCTATCTGTGTGTGTGTGTGCAATAAATATATATATATATATATATATTGTAAATTGTATATTATATTATAATATATTCAAAATGTATAATTATATTATACTATAACATTTTTATTTTATTTTATATTATAATGTAATGTAATATAACTTATATAATATCTAATATTATATATATTATACATCATACTATATAAAATGCATAATTATATTATATATAATTATATACATAACAATATTAATTACATGCATCTATTCAAAACATATAATTTTATTCTTCTATAACATATATTTTTATTTTAGTTTCAATTTTTATATTAAAAAAATAAGATTTGAGGCAAAAAAAAAGTGTTTTGGCAAAAATAGTGGGGTTTGGCACCTTGGAAACACGCAGATCTCAAAAAGTTATTCAAAATAAAAAAAAGATCATCCTATATTCCTATTAGACATCCAAGCACAAAGCTATAACCTTTAGAAATTTGCATTAATTATGTAGTAAAAATTAACATATTCTTAACATATATTCAAAATATATAATTATATTTTGTTATAACATATTTTTATTTTATTTTATAATGTAATGTAATACAAATTAACTTAATAAATTAATTAAGAACTTGATACAGATTTAACAGAAAATAATATGAATTAATAAAATGCTAAAACTTACTAAAGTTTAACACAATTTAAATCAAAATCATCTAATAATAATTTATACAAATAAAACTAAATTAAAATCAAAACCATGTAATAATAATTAAAAATAATTCAAATTTCTATAACAATATATAATTCAAAATTAATGATTAGATTGGGCTCAATTTGACTTGCCCGATCGAGAATGTGAAAAGGCTCCTGTTACCTCAATTTTACTTAACAAACTCCATACATTGACATATCTCCGTTAGTAAAACCATTATACAAAATAATAAAAAACAGTCCACTCTAACCATCAAAGACATAAAATTGAATTTACATTCTTTACTTTATGTTTGGAGGAGCCTTTTCTTTTATGGTTTTGAAAATCAGATCGGACCAAACGGTCAGACCAGTTGATTTGGGAACCAGTTTGGGTTTGGCTTTAGACCCCAAAACTGTCCGATTTGGGTTTGGACCAGAAGTCAGACCATTTTGACCAAAAAACTGGTGGCCAAAGCAGTTCTATTTTTGGTCTGATATTCAAAACTATGGAGTATGGGCAAATGAAAACTCACACGGTCACGCCCATCCAAATGGAACCCTCTCCCGAGTCAAGATGTGATCGATGAATAATTTTTTATTTTTTCCAGTGTTTGGAGAACCGGATCAGACAAAACCCAGAAAAAGAGAAAGGTTTACAGGTCAGAGGATGCAAATGGATCGGATTAGATTCGAATCAGGATATATTTGAATCTAATCTGACATTGTTCATGTCAGATCTGATCAATTCGAAGATTCAATCGGATCTGATAGAACTCGACTCGAATTCAAATCCTATCGGTAAGTTGAATTTGATCCGATCCAACTTGTTTTTTTTAATTAATAAATTATTAAAAGAAAATAAAATATACTAATTTAAATAAAGTAAAAACAAAAAGAATACAAGTATTTTTTTAATTATTTTCATCATATATACATGTCTTTTATAAAAATAAATAATACAACAATTTTATAAAAATATAATATGAAAAATATATTTATAAATAAATAAATAACATATATATATATCTATTATATATATATATTTATATTTATAAATATATAATATATCGGATCAAATAGGGGTGATCTGAATCCGATACGACTATCCAATCAAGGGTAATCTGAATTCGACCAAATAGGATCGGATTGGATCATGATTCGATCCATTTGCACCCCTAGATGACATATGTGTGTGTAATAATTATAATATATATAATATTATATTATGATAAATTCAAAATATATAATTATATTCTTTTATAACATATATTTTTTTTTATTTTAGTTTCAAACTTTTATATTAAAAATTAAGATTTAAGGCCAAAAAAGGCATTTTTTGGTAAACATTAGTGGGGTTTGGCACCTTGAGAACACATAGAGATATTGTTCCAAGCACAAAGGTATGACCTTTAAAATTTTAAATTATGTACTAAAAAATTTTCAAAAACACCAGCCGGTTTTTAAAAACAGAGACCCGGGTTCGGTTTAACCGTTCGGGTTGACGGTTCGTCCGATATGATCTGGTTTTCTAAACACTGATTTCCCCTGATCGGGCAAAACGCCGCAAAATAGAAAACTTGCTTCAAGCCGCAAAAGAGAGGACTTGCTTGAAGCCGCTAAGCAAAACAGAGAACTTGCTTCAAGGTGCAAAGGAGAAAACTTGCTTCTTCTTTTTATTTATTTTTTATCAATAAAGTGAAAGTCAGAAAACAAGCAGCAAAATAGCGAACTTGTTTCAAGGCGCAAAACAGAGAACTTGCTTCAAGGTGCAAAAGAGAAAACTTGCTTCAAGCCGCAAAACAGAGAACTTGCTTCATGTCAGATAATCAGTTGTTGCAGTTGATCTTTAAAGCTTGTGACAACTTCGCACAATGCATTCAGACACATTTCTCACATTTCATCGGTAACGCAATCCACAGTTCCCCCGTAAATCAACGACCTCTCTTCTCTCTGAATTCATCGCCATCGTCCAAAATATTAGAAAAAAATGATGGTTCTAAGCTTCTCCAACGCAGAGAGGATTTAACCCAGGTAGGCTCTCCTCTCTCTCTTTCTGCTTGAGTTTGGCTTCTTTAATTCATCAAAGCAATGGCCATTATAGCCTGCCAATTGCTTGACAGAATTCCCGGTAGAACATAACATTACTAAACTAATAGCGATTTGGGGCTTGGGGCATCCTTTACATTATCTGTCTATTATTGTAAATAGCAACAAGGACCAGAGGGTACTAATAAATCACCTCAAAAGAGTTTAATGTTTTGAAATGCTTCTTTTATTTATCTGATATTTTCACTCCTAACCTTTGGTTTATCAGTTGCAATTACTTAGGAGCTTTTATCTTGATTAGTGATACCTATGTGGACTTTTAGTATTTAGATAAGAAGTCTGTGGATTGTTATTCTTAGTTTCTTTCTGGTTGCAGGAGCAAACCAAACCTTTGACTAAAGAAGAACTGGGACGTGCTACTTGGACGTTGCTGCACATGGTTGCAGCTCAGGTATTCATTTCTTGCCGTCTCTGAGATCTGTTTCTTCCAGTCAACTGTTTTTTTGGGTTAATTAATACTTCTTTATAGACAAATGCTCATTTGCTTGATGAAAGGTCATGTAGTGCACAAAGAAGTTAATGGTCAAAGACTATCAGAAGTGGAGATAGAGCCAGGTAAAAAAGGTGTAGGGGTCACCTTGTATTGTAATCAAAGAAGTAATGGGTCACCCTATGTGGGGGTCTTTTTGATAGGCGTATTTTTGTAGGGTTTTCAAACTAGCTTTCACCATGAAGCTTAGGGGTCAAAGCATGGGATAAAATTCAAAATACAAATATAAGACTTGTTAACTTCACGATGAAAGGAAAAAAAAATGTTACAATCTATGTCATTCTCTAAGATGGTTCTTTTAATTTATGTTGATTTGTTTTCTTCTTGAAAGGGAAATATGTTTGCTAGTTCAACTTAGAACTTTGGTGGCTTGATGATAGAGTTAGGTAACTTGGTCTATACTTTTGATTTCACATTGATTTTTATGAAACTTATATTGAAGTTGGTTTAAGAAATGCCAGGCTTAGTTAAGTACCAAAAATGATATTTAAGCCTTTTATGTTTCGAAATCCAAAAACGTTTCAACGTTTAATCACTTTGCATAAATATGTATGTGTGAGTGAATTCCAGTGCCATGTCCAGGAGATTGATTTAGTCATGTTGG